>NC_079503.1:10734376-11041283 GCF_030052815.1 Hevea brasiliensis | reverse complement strand
ATTTTATAATATGGGATTTTAATTTCCACTTATCATGACTTATTTATTTATTTGTTTATTTATTCAATTAAAATAAAATTAATAATATAATACTATTTTTATATTTTAAAATATATTTTTGTCTTTATTATTTTAAAATTAACAATTTTTTATCTTTATATCACCATTAGAGAAAGTATAAAATTTTTAAAAATTATATTATTTATGTTATTAATAAATTCAAAAATTAAAATCTTATAAAATTTTTAAAATAAAAATAAAAATAAAAATAAAAATAAAAATCTAAATCTAAGAGTCATTATATTAGCAGTTTAATGATTTAATATATGTGTATATTTTATAACATTGAAAATTACGGTACTGTCTTAAATATTTATAATGTAAATGAAAATTAAAAAAAAAAACTATTCAACATGCACGGTAGATTGCCATGTGGAAGTAATGGTGTCAATGCCTGAGATGGAAGTAACTAGGGTAATTATCATTGGAGGTCACCCAACTTAAAGTATAAAATTTTTAAAAATTATATATTTATGTTATTAATAAATTTAAAAATTAAAATCATATAAAATTTTTAAAATAAAAATCTAAATCTAAGAGTCATTATATTAGCAGTTTAATGATTTAATATATGTGTATATTTATAACATTGAAAATTATGGTACTTTCTTAAATATTTATAATGTAAATGAAAATTAAAAAAAAAAACTATTCAACATGCACGGTAGATTGCCATGTGGAAGTAATGATGTCAATGCCTGAGATGGAAGTAACTAGGGTAATTATCATTGGAGGTCACCCAACTTTATGATAGTTTTCACTAAAGTTACTGAACTTCAATTTCATTCAAAAAAATCACTAGACTTCAATTTTGCATAAAACAAACTCATTGTTCCAACTTCCATCCAAACCTCTGTCCCAATGATGATATGGCAAATCCACGTGGATAAACCAATTAATATATACACTCACATAAGATATTTGACTTCGAAATTCTTCTTTCTCTCTCACAAGACTCTTCATCGACCTGAGAGATGAAATTTATGTTCGTTGATTTCCTATTTCACTTTCCTCTCTCGAATCTTGTTACCGTACCCAAATCGTTTGTCACGACCCAACCTATGGGCCGAACCGGCACTAGGACCTGGGCCAGCCTAAAGCCCCCGAGGCCCGTAGTAAGCCTAACTGTTCATTAACCCAACTCTAAGGCCCATTTGGGCCCAATATCAAGAAATCAACCGGACAGAGTCCGGCCATAAAATGGACATTTCAACGGGGAGTTTTTGACTCACCCGACCTGTAAACAAAATATATACTCAATTGGGGAGCTCAGCTCACCCTCCACATACTCATCAGCATAAAAATAAATGGGAGCTCAGCTCCCTCATCCAATCCATCAATCATGCATAGAATATTAACTTTACAGGTCCAAAATAATAATTTAGTTTATAGACCCAATTCAAATAATATTTCTATCACATGCGAAAATTCAGGAGTTTATCGAATTACACAAACATAAATAGATGACCTGCGAGGGAGAAAAGCAGGTTAACCTCAAAAAATATCCTCCTGTGGCCTGGAAAAATATTGAACAGGAGTGAGCGCTCGACTCAGAGAATAAAATATCAATTTTAACCATAATCTCTATAACTATCTAAAACTAATGCACCCTGTAGAGTGAAATACAACATCAATAACATTTTCACATCATAACATCAAAAAGGTAATTTGGAGCACTCACGCACCCTATAGCATCAATCATAATATATGGGAGCTGATCCCCTATACAGCTCTCTTAAATCCAACCTAGTGCCAGCGAAGAACTCAAGCCGGACTTTCGCTTAATAAACCAAATCGGGGGTCCCAGCGAAGAACTCAAGCTGTGACTACCCCCCGAAGGATCGGGTCCCAGCGAAGAACTTAAGCCGTGACTACCCGTCCTATCCATAGTCCACACCACATCACACGCACGCCAACGCACGCACACTGCTCCAAATTACCACAACAACATCCATGGCACGTTAACAGTTATGAATGCAACATAAATCGTGCCTAGAGTTTAACTACATAAATATATGCATATAAGTGATGCATGGGCATGCTGAACATATAATAATATCGAAATTACAATTAAAATTAATATTTTACTCACAGACTTGACAGTGGTCACTGAGGCGGCTGGGCGGAGGAAGAAGGCTGTCCCGGCTCACCTGACAATTACATTACATTTATTTAATACAAATGACTCAATACAAATCAAGAAAAGACCAAATACGTCCTAAGTCGTGCCGAAAATCCGGCAGAGTCTCCCATATACCTAGGACCTACCCAACCTGCAAAAGGGCTCAAAACACACTTCTATGTCCGCAATCCATATATCCACAACTCAATCACATCACACAGCCCCTCCTGGGCCCATCAAATCAATCATCCATCACAATATGTAAAATTTCAATTTAGTCCTAATAATTGACCTTTTTTTTTTAAAAACTGCCCAAATAAGCTCTAAAAATTCTAAAACTTTGCCCCGCGGTCCTTAGCAATATTACTAAGCTATTGCAAAAAGAATCATAATTTTCTAAGCTACCACGAATATTTTATGGATTTTTAATCCTATTTAAGCACTAGAAAATTATGAAAAAGCAAGGTTCGGGTTTACCTTTGCCGATTCTGACTTTGGGGACGCGCTCGGGACGTCTGACAATGGGGGGATAGCCAAAACCTCGATCCAATTTGGAGACTTTTCCGTGCAGTGCATGCGGCGCCGAAATTCACAGACCTGGACAACTGTCGAATTTCCGTGAATTGAGGATACCTACACGAAGCCCATAACACGGGGGTTAGCACATAAATTTTTCAGAATTTTCTAAGCTCATTTAATGCTCGGAAAAATACTGCGAAGTTCCTTGGGACCCACCGAAAAACGGTGTCGGAAAAATTTGAAATTTATGTCGCCGCGAAGCTCTCGACGAGTGGAGCGCTCGGGTACTCTCGGTTTTCTCGTGGGGTTTACGGTTTGTGAGAAATCTAGCCCAAAAATCAAAATGGGTTAAAACTTCCCGGGCAAAAATTGGACAAACCGCTCGATGGATCTCGGCGTTTTTGGTGTCTATGGAAAGCTCTCGATGAGTAGATGATTTTAGACACAAGACCCGATCCGATTGGTGGCCGGATTGGCCGAATTTCGGCCTGGAAGACGAAAGCCGCGCGCGCGAGGGAGGGGCGTTCGCGATCGTTTTCCGGCCGTTTGGGCGCCGGGAGCCAGGAAGGTGGGGCGCCGCGAGGTGGGGCGGGGCGGTGGTGGCGGCCGTGGTGGGCGGGAGGAGAGAGAAAACGGGAGGAAGAGAGGAGGAGGAGGGGACGCGCGCGGGAGGAAGAAAAAGGGGAGGGAGCCGGTCCGATCCGGTCCGGTTCGATTCGAAATACAAAATTTTGAATTTTTACTCTTCCTCGGGGCCGAAAACGAGGTCCAAAAATTTCGAAAAAAATCCAGAAAACTCAGAAAAATTCGTAGACTCCGAATATATTTTTAGTTTTGCCACATGGTCTTTAAATTAATTTTTAAAAATCATCAAAGTTTATATTTTCGAAAAATCGAACCCGATTTTTAAAATCCGAAAAATCTCAAATAATTTCTTAAAATTTAATTAAAATTAAAATATCAATAATACTCATAAAATAATAAAATTTAAAATTTTGGGGTGTTACATCGTTGTTCTTATAAGAAGATTACAGCACATAGAATAGTAGAAACCCACATTGAAAAGGGTAAGATTTGTAATTTTGTTTGGGTGTTGTTTCGGTGCCTTTCTTTTTCACTATGTTGACATATTGAGACCACTGTAGGAGGCGAAAAGAGCTATTATTGTCTTCAACCAACTTTTGGGGACAAGGACAAGGACAGTAGTATACCCAAATGGCAGATTCTCTTCCAAGTGCCATAGTGAATTTTATACCTTTTTAAGTTTTTTGTTAGAGTTATAATACAATAATGACAAATAGTATTTTATTCCTGTAAGTGAATGGGTTCTATTAATAAATTAGGGTTTGACAAAATAGTTTTCAATTTGTGTGATTAGGGTTTTCTTTACTCTATTATGGTAAAGGGTATTTGTTTTTATGTGCTTATTTGGGGATAATTTCGTAATTGTAGTTTTTTGCAAATTGGCAGGATTTGATAACCCTAACTATTTCACACTGGTTTTACATGTCAAAGGAATTAAGGGTGAATGGGGTTATTATGATGAGGTTCGTTGGTCTGTCCCTTACTATCAAAAGGATGAAATGAGTTTAATTAGGTTAGATAAATTATGCCAGGGTATTAAAATTGAAAGTTTACTAAGGTATTTTTGGAGACTTCCAGGGAAGGATTATAGAGAAGGGTTGAGGCCTTTAGGATGTGACAATGATGTATTAATAATGTGCCAGCATGCAGAATTGGAAGGCTCAGTAGATGTTTATGTAGAGCATCCCAGTGTTAATGACTTAAGAAGGGAATTTAGTAGAGGGATTGATGAAATGCAAAACAAGGGTAAACGTGTTGTAATTGAGGAGATTGATGAGGATGCTAATAATGCAGTTCCTGAGAATAAGGTGCAAGATGGAAATATAAATGATGGTGAGTTAGATAATGGGGAGGTAAGTAGGATGACAACAACATATTTAATTAATAATGGTGAATTTGGTATTTTAAGTCAGCAGCATATTGATGAGATGGAGTTAGGTGATTATGAAGCTGAGGATGGAGGGGGCAGTAAGGTTAATGTAGGAGGGAATGAGGTTGAGGGTGATGTAGGGGGGAATGAGGCAGATGAAAGGGTTAATGAGTTTGAGCATGCAGAACAGGGTGAATTTATAAATGAGCGTGGTGTTAATGAAAATGAAGAACAAGGTGAAAATAGCCATGCCAGCCCTAGTGTTAAAGATAATGTAACTCAAAATGAAATAGTTAGAGATACTTTTGAAAGATTTATAATGTTAGCTTCTAATTTTGATGATTTCTTTGATACAATAATGGAAGGAACCATGTATGATGAAGCTATTGGTAATGGATATGATAAAGGTAGAGTTGAAGAGGGTGATTGTAATGACAACCCTACTGGGCCTATTGACAGCCACACAGAGGTTAGGGTGGAAGAGGTAAACCATAGTGTCCAGAAACAAAGGCGGACTGAAGTTGATCTAATGGATAAAAATTATGATATGGATGATGGTGATGTTGATGTGCAAGATGTTTTGCATGAATTGGATCAAAGAAATAAAATAAGGATGAAAGGCAGGCCTTTGGGCAGTCAAGAGGGAGTTAGGTTAGCTGGTGTAGACCCTTATTTTGTGATGAGTATATGCATTGAGGCCGTGGGAAACCCGATGATGAAAAATTATATGACTGTAAAATGTAATTGGAGGCATGGAGCTGAATTATTAATTCCGTGGCATGATCTTGAAATAATAATAATAATAATAATAATAATAATAATAATAATAATAATAATAATAATAATAATAATAATAAAAAATAATAAAAGTTTTGGAGAAATTAATTTAATTAAATTTAAATAAAATTTTATTTTGTTTAAATTTAATATGAGTAGTTCTTAAATGGATCTAATTAAGTTTAATTGGGCTCCATGGGCCTAAGAAAGCATAGTTATGAATTTTAAATGGGACCTATTTAATTATTTTCTGAAAATTAAAATAATAAAATATCTCTCTCCTCCTTGGCCCCACTCTCTTCCTTACTCCCTATTAGTGTCACCCCCTTTCCCTCTCTTTCTATTGGTTGGAATACCTTACCCATATTCCAGTCTCATCCAAATTCATCAATTCTAGTCATTTAAGTTATCTGAACTTTATCACACTAGGACTCCAAACCCTACCACACCTCTTCCTCACTCCCTATTGGTGCCTTCCATTTTTTCCTGTCTTCCTATTGGTTGAAACACCTCACCCATATCCCAGTCTTATTTGAATTCTGCAATCGTAGTTGTTTAAGTCATCTAAACTTTATCACCCTAAGACTCCAAACCCTATCACACCTCTATCCCAAAACCCTATAAATACCCTACTAGAGAAGGGAAGAAAGGGGGAGATGGGAGGAAAGAGGAAGAGAAAATTCAGAGCTATAAGAAATTTAGAGATATTCAAGACTCATTGAGTTCTTCCTTATTTTTTCTTTTCTTCAAGAAGATTTTCATACAAGATTTCAGGAAGGTCAGTTTTTATTGTTTTCTTTTCAAGATTCAAGATCTATGCCACACAATATTTTAATTCTATGCTCTTTGTCTTCAATTTATTTTATATGTTCATATAGATCATGTAATCATGTTTAATTTGAGGGGATACACAACTCTACACATGTTTAGTTTCTGTCTCTCATATTTTTATTATTTTTCTTTATTTTCTAAATCTGTAAAAAACTTGTAAAAATTATATTCATATTCTACATGAAATTCCATTAATTTTAGGCTCAAGAATCACTAAAAAAGATTTAATATTTTGTAAGTTATGGCTGTTTGAAGTTAGGGTTCCTGTAAAATCTGATTTACAGGATATCCGACTTGTGGAGCCCATATCTCCCTTGTTCCTTAATATTTTTGTGTAAATCTAGTGTCTAAAATTAACTTCAGAATCTTATGAATCTTTTCCAATTGGTTTTGCATTCATATCTGTTGTGGTTAATGAGTTATGAATTTTATAAAAAAAGTAGTACGATTCTGTCACTTAGAAAAGTTACGATTTATGTAGACCATTCGGCTAGGGTTTTGTTTGATTTATAAATTTTATGATCTTGTATGATATGTAGGCTGTCTTCTGTAATTTTTTAATGATTTTTAGGCATGTATAACTATTTTTAAAAAATCAGATTTCTTGCTACCATTAATCTGCCAGAATTTGGAAATTGTATATTTATGCATGTTTTTTGTATTTTATTGGGTTTTAATTGATATTTGATCTATTTTTCGGTGTTCTTTTAATTCAAGAAGTGTTATGAAGTATTTGGATCATGTTAGAAGACTTAGACCATTAGGTAGTTGTAACTAATTAGGAATCTTAACCCTTTAGGAGACTAGAGTTAGAATCCAATGTAAATTGTTATTAATATTTTCTTTATTACTTTTATTTTCTTTAGTTTCTTTATTTTTTATTACAAACCAAATTGGTAAGTAGCCCTAAGGTAAGTACCAAAAATGGCATTTGTGTGGAGCTTATATGGAGCTAAACGGGAGTAAGCCAGGGATATCATTGTCATACTAGAAGAGAAGACCCTTTTTTAAGGGTAGCTTGCCCCAATGGCAACTGCATTTACCAACAGGTAAGTAGCTCTAAACTTCTCGAATAACCATTGGCATGAAATTGTAGTAATAATAGAACTTTTATTTGGTAAATTAAAATTAACTTTATTTTTAATTTAACTGACTTTTGCATATAATTAATTTAAATAAATACTTTGTAAATTAAAATTAATCTTGTTTGTAAATTAAACTAACATTGGCATGTAAAATAAATTTAATTTAATACTTGGTAATTGTAAAATAAATTTGCATGTTAGAAATCTTTATTAGGTTGTGATTGTTTGGGCCTTATGTGATATTAGAATAAATTACACATGTACATAATTAACTTTGTTCAATTATCCTTAGGGTAACTTGGTGAAAATTAATTAATTATGTTAAATAGAAACGTATGGTTTTTTGAAATTGAATTTGTTTGTAAATTAAATTCTCAATAATAAATTAATTTTAGTCATCTAGTAAATATCATTTAAATAATTAGTAACCCCATAGATAGGAATTACTTGTGCATGAAAATTGTGTGTAAATAACAACCCTTTTGTGAATTACTTGCGTGTGTAGGATTAGAATTGCATTTTTAGGATAAAGTTTAATAAAGGAATAATAAACAAGACTTCTAAAAACATTAGTAGAGGATTGGCACTCGAATTAACGAGGTTAGACCAGGCATAAGGGGTGCCTAACACCTTCCCCTTATGTACCCACTATCCCGAACCTAGACATTGGGCTATGGCAATGACGGTTGTGGAAACTCTGCAAGGAGTAAGTTGCCATCCATGACCCTCGGAAGAAACATTAAATATGTCCCGGTTATTACCCGGGTGGCGACTCCTGTCTATCTATGCCTTCGTGGCATAAATCCTTAGTACCGTGGTAGTGTTATGGGAAGACGGTACTTACTAGTGGTTTGATTCTATTAGAATTGTATGAAGTGCATGTCTAGGAAATGCTATTTAAGGAGGTGGTACTTAAGTGAGACCATTGTGACTCCACAATCTTTTTTGGGCATTACCTGGTGCATTTTATATAATTTTAATGGATGATATTTCGCCTCACGCCCCCCTCCCTACAGCTGGTATGGATGCTTCTATGTTGTTTGAAAATGATGAATCAGATTTTGAATATGTAGCTTCTGATGAATTATTTAGTGAATCAACTTCAGAAGATGAGGCACATGTGAAGTATTCTGAATTTAATTTTGCAAGGGATATTAATGATCCAATTTTTAAAATTGGGATGGTGTTTGCAAATAATCATGAGTTTAAAGAAGCTTGTAAGGAATATGGTACAAAATATAGATATCAGATTTATTTCCCAACAAATGACAAAAAATGGGTTAAGGCAACTTGTTTTAAGAAGTGTGGTTGGTATATTTGGGCCAGTAAACTCAATCCAAAGGATCCTACTGATATGTCCGTGCAAATTAAGTCTGCGATATTTGAACATACATGTGGAAAAGTGTTCACCAATTTCCACATGACTTCAAAGTGGTTAGCTTTACAGTATCTTGAAATATCTAGGCATGATCCAGATTGGAGTATACCTAGGATAATTGCAAGAGTTAAAGCATATCATAGCCTAACAATTAATCCTGTCAAAGCATGGAGGGCAAGGGAATTGGCTTTGCAGGCAATAAATGGAGATCAGACTGAGCAGTATGGCAAGTTACATGATTACAAATTAGGGCTTTTAAGAACTAATCCTGGAAATACAGTGATGTTTAAGAAGGAAAATGGAAAGTTTCAAGGAGTGTATATTTGTTTGGCTGCATTAAAAGCTGCTTTTAAGGATGGTTGTAGACCTCTCATTTGTCTTGATGGCTACTGGTTGAAAGGGACTTATGGGGGCTAGTTACTGTCAGTAGTTGGGATTGATCCCAATGATTACATTTTCCCCATTGCTTATGCAGTGGTACTGATAGAGAATAAAGATAATTGGCAATGGTTTCTTGATCAATTAAAGAAGACCTGGAGATCTACAATAGTCATCACTGGCCCTTAATGTCTAATAGACAGAAGGTATTTCTATAACCTTTTGTTGTTTATTTGTTTTTTTTTATATTAAATACACAACTTGCATTTTAATATGTTTAATTTTCTTCATGATTACAAGGGACTGGTGGCAGTGATTGCTGAAATGTTTCCACATTCAGAACATAGGTTGTGTGTCAGACACATGTACACTAATTTCAGAGGGACTTTTAAGGGCAAGGAGTTGAAAGATTTGTTATGGAATGCTGCTAGGTCCACATATAGGCAGAAATTGGACTATTGCTTAGATAAAATTGAGGAAAAAAATCCTGCTGCAAGGGAGTGGTTGAGAGAAAGGCCATGTGAGCATTGGTCTAGGGCTTGCTTTAGTATAGCTCCTACGTGTGATATGTTAACCAACAACCTATGTGAATGTTTTAATAGATGCATTTTGGATACTAGGAATAAAGCAATCATAACAATGCTTGAGATGATAAGGACCAAGTTGATGACCAAGCTGTTTAAGAAAAGAGAGATGATGCAGAAAGTAAGTGGTGAAATATGTCCAAAAATATAAAAAAAAAAAAATTGAATGAGATGAAACAACTTTCTGTTCTTTTCACTCCTAAGTTTTTTGGTGGTCCTGAAGTGCAAGTTTTTGGAGCTAGCTGTCAATTTGTAGTTAATGTGGTTACTAGGACATGCACCTGTAGGAGATGGGATTTGAATGAATTCCATGTGCACATGCATGTGCTATATTTTTTGGAAATAATGAAGCACCTGAGAGATATGTCAATGAATGCTATTCAACAAGGACTTATTTGAAGGTATATAGTCATGTTATAAACCCTATTAATGGACATGAAATGCAGCCAAAAGCCTCTACACACAATGTCATCATTCCTAATAGCCCAATTTAGAAAAAGAGAAATCGAAAACAATTGGCTAGAAGGAAAGAGGCTGAAGAAATAGAGAGGGCAGCAATACAAGGAAGGTTAAGTAGGAAAGGCAAGGTGGCCATAAGGTGTCAAATCTGCGGAGTCATAAGGCACAATAGAAGGTTCCATGGCACAACTCCTACTTCTAATGCAAATCCTAGCAATCCAAATTCTGAAGCAACTCCTACTATAAGTGAAAGTAAAATCTTCAGTCATAAATATTTTATCATTATTTTTTAATTGTATCTAATTAACCCTTTATTTTATGTATAGAAAAAGAGGGGAAAATATTACAGATGTCAATTTGGTATTATTTGGATTACAATGTTTTTTTGTCCTATTTAATTGTATCTTATATATATATATATATATATATATATATATATATATATATATATATATTAAAATAATGAATAATGGTTGTAGGGATCTCAAAATGGTCAACCTTGTGCATCCACTGAAATTGAATTTGGATCATAGTTAAACCATCCACACAGTTCAATGGATGATGGATGTAATAGCAAAATCTTCATTACATCATGAAATAAAAATTGAGTGATTTGAGTGACCGTTAGTAAAAAAAAAAAAAAAATTGAGTGATTTTATTAAATTAAATTAAACTATAATAACTAAAATGAAATAGAGAAATTTACCCTAAGTATGGGTAAAGGATGAGAATTGTAATAGGTTGGTAGTTAGCATAAAATTCAGTCACTTTTCATGATATGCATTCTTACGATATAAATATTAGAACATGCTCACATAAGTATACGTTACTTCGATAGCCATTCGATTATGTTAAAATATAAGTAAAATTCTTAACATGAATTTAGTATTTAACAAAATTAAATAGTAAAAAATAATTCAAATAATTAAGCTCAATTAATTTAAAATTAATACTTAATTGTTGCATTCTTAATTGTGATTACAATATGCTCCTAGCTTTCCACTTTGTAACACTTTGGTCAGTTGATACTTGATAGTGATGAAGAGAATTTTTTTTTTTTTTGGGTAAATTAGTGATCAAGAGATTTGATTGAGGAAAATTACATGAGATGTGGGTCCTGCATCCAATTAAAAATATATTATCCCAAACACGTCACAGGGAACCAACCAGTATTTAAAAGCCACGCTGTGGACAGTCAAGTGATTACAGAAGAATAATAAAGTGATGCAAAGCAGTTAAACGTCACTCTCTAATTGGGCCACCACTTGAGGGTCCGTTTGTAATGGCCGTAAGGTCTGCTGTCCCAATAATTGAAAGGAAAACACAGCAGCAGCAATAATCAGTACATATGGGGTGAGGAATAAAGATGAACTTTCCCCTTTTACTGTAGATAAATTTTAATAATCGTCTTTAAATTTATATAATTATAATATTATAATTTTTAATTTTAAAATATAATATAAAATTTTTAAAATTTTTAAATTTTATATAATAAAATTTTTTTAATTTATAATTATTAATTTTTTAATTAAAAATTAATATAAATAACTTCTGTGTAGCGTTTAGTTAATATATTTTTTTTATGTAAAGTATAAAATTATTCTTTTTATGCATAAAAAATTATTTTATCTATAAAAAAAATAAAAATTTAATTTATATATAGTTTGATAGAGAAAAAAAATACTGATTAAATTCTATGTTAGAACTGTTTAGATCAATATTTAATTAAAAAATTAATAATTAAATATTAAAAAAATTTTATTACGTCAAACTTGAAAGTTAATAAAATTTTATTTTATATTTTGTTCATTTTGGGACCAAATATGTCCTAACATTTGAAAGAAAAATGATGTGTAAGATACACGCGTCAACACAATTGACTTGGCAAATAAGATTTTGAATCACATTTACCCATCTTCGCTTATGGGTTTTGCTCTTGCGCTTTCTCTGAAGGCCTCGTGCAATTTTATCGCCTAAATATACTTCTTCGGAACTTCCCATTCTGTTACATGTGGCTATGGTGTTGACACTTTTAAGTATTTAATTTAATTTAATTTTTTTAGAATAAATTTAAATTTAAAAAATAATATTTATGTTGATTCAGATTCTATATATTTAATATTTACTACTTAAATCTATTTATAAATAATTAATTATAAATATATTTTTATAATAATACTCATAAATTTTTTATATAGCATATGTTATAAGTGTATTTCAAAAAGTTTTGTCTTCTGTTGCTTAAGAATAAACTTTTATAGTAGCTTATGAGTAGATTTTTGTTATCAAGGTTGTATAGAGTAAGTAAGAAGATTAGCCTCGCAGACATAAAAATTAAGCCAAAAGTTCAATTCAAGTGCAAATCAGTTGACCTCTCTTACGTGTGAGAAAAGATTCAATATCAACATAATTTTTATTATGTTAAATTTATTTTTAATTAATTATGCTTAAAATTTTTTAATTTAATTTCTAACCTTACTATTTTATGGTCTAGCAACAAGTTTTTTGGCTGTCCCGAGATTTTATTAATATTACTAAACTGATTTTGTTATTTCAAATTTGATTTTTCTTTTTTCAATCTATATTTGTTCCTTTTTTTTTTCACGGTATGAATAAGTATTTGGTTAACTAAATCGAGCCGAATCAAATTTTAAGTTAATTAAAATTTTAACTGACTTTAATTATATTAATAACCAAAATAAAGAGAAAATTAAATTTAACCAAAATAAAAAAAATTCAATCGATTATTGGTTATAACTGAATTAATAAAAAAATATATTTTTATATTATTAATTAATTATTAATACAAATATATTTTAATATTTCTATTTATAAAAATAATAAAATAAATTTATTGTTAATAAAAGAATAATTACAAATTAAATATTATTAGTAAAAGTATAAAAATAATAATTATAAATAATATATTATTAATAAAATATAATTAATATATTAATAATATAAATTAAATTATTTCAATTAGTAGATTTTTAAATTTAAAAATACTGAAAGAATGACTAACTAAAAAATTGAATTGAATCAAACTCATTCTTAATAAAATAATTAAATTTTATCAATTCAATTTAATTATTGAGTTATAACCAAATAATGCACATCACTGGCTGATAAATAGGCTTCACATCACTATTTGCTACATTTTGTTTCAATTTCATGCTTAAACATAATTAAAACATTATACTCTAAATAAATAGAATTTAAATATTTTTAGAAATATTAAGTTTTTAAAATATAAAATTATTAATAAAAAATATATTTGGTAAAATATTTAATTTAGTCTCTGTTCTAATTGAAAAGGTTTAAATTAATCCATTTTCAAATTTTTATTCAAATTAACTTAGAAATTTCAATTTAAACTTAATTTAACCTAAAAATTAAAATTTATGAGCTAAATATCTTGATTTCTTAATTGAAATAAAAAATTAAGAAATTTAATTTTTAATTTTAGTATTAAATTTTTTAATTTCTTGATTTAAGCATAAAAATCAAAAAGTTCAATTTCTTGATTTTTTTTGTTTTTAGGTTAAATTAAGTTTAAATTAAAACTTCTTGATTAAATTAAATAAAAAGTTAAAAATAAACTAAATTAAGTCAAACATATTTTATCTAAATTATTAATTAAAATATATATAATTAAATAGTAGATATATTATTTAAGTAATATTAAATCGGATTTAGATGGATTCAGTTATTAAAATACTAACTGAATTTAAATTTGAGTTGGCAATTTTCGGAAATACCATTGCAATCTCTAATTGTAGTCTCATCGCAGACCCATTAAACAACACCTAAGTTCAGCAGTGGCAAAGAAAATGGGAATACACAGTAAACAAGAGAGATTTGAGGTGGAGAAATGTCATTTCTTGATATGTGTTTCCATGACAACACTCTTGGCAATTCCGACAACAAACCAATTTAGCCTTAGCAGCTAAAATAACACAGCAACAATTTTATTCCTTAAATATTTTTTTACCAATTATTCAAATGAAGTCATATGGGAACAACTGAGATGGCAAAGACTCAAATCAAACCATTTTGACATTTTGAAGGAAATAAAGAGGGAAAAGAAAATAAAGGAAGAAATTAAGATTCAGAGCAAAATTTTTACGTTAGAAATTGTAAAGGAAGCAAACCCATGTCTAATATGATTTCAAAAATTGAGAAAAAAAATTAGGAAAGAGGATGACAGGGTAAAGTAAAAAAAATCCCAGAAAGGAATGGTTACGGGGCTCAATATTAGTCATGGGACGAATAGCCTCTTTCCATGGCAGCCTTTTTCCATTAAGTCTGTAGTCATCGCCACAGTGCTATTCTTGCTCCATCCGACCAATTTCACAATTAGGGTTCCAAGCATTCTCTAGATTGTGAACAGTTAGCTTTCTTTTTAATATGGGTTTGGTGCAGAGATCAAAGGGAGATGCATGGAATGGACAAAAAAAGAAAATTTTTTGAAGAAAAGAGATCAAACCCTGGAGTTTTTTTTTTTTTTTTTTAAAGATATTTAAGCTCTTTCTATATGGCAATTTTTTTTTATGAAAATTATTTTTTAAGTAAATGTATTCCATAAAAGTATTTTTTAATAGTTCGTTGTAATATTAAAAGGGTGTTTGCCAATTAAGAGTAGCTTGATTGGTTTTTCTTCATCTTTTAAGTGTAGAAAGTGAAGAGATCTCGAGTTTGAATTTCTTCAATCACCTATTCTAAGATAATTTATCTTTATGGTGAGAAGAGAGATGATTACTTCTCATTGTGCAGTACATCAATTGTTATTCGATCTATTGGGCCTCCATTGAATCTAAAAAAAAGAGACTGCTTGATTTTATTTGGAAGCAAGTCAAATAAGTAAAAAGTAATTAATAGATTAGTTTTTTTTTTTACTTACAATTAAAAAAAAAAGGCCAGTTGTACATAAAATACCAAACTTTTGAATCAATTCACATTTATATTCATAAATTCAATTTGTGTGTAAATAGTCAAACCTTTAAAATTTTTTCACAATTATATCTAGAGAGATGAAATTGAATTTGAAAAGTTAACGGTAAATTACAATATAGTACCTAAAATTTTATTTGATTAACAAATAAAAGTTTTGGATATAATCTTAATTTAATACAAACGTTTGATATTTTTAGTCGTTAATTAAATTTAAAAAGAAAATAAATTTTATATTTATAATATATTTTATATTTATTTTTAATTAAAATTTTCTACTAAAAAATATTTGTATTAATTGAAATTAACATAATTATTTTTTAAATTAAACCAAATAAATCCATATATCCAAATATAAAATATAAAATAAGTTGATACCCTTTGTTACAAAATAATTTTGAAAAAATATATAATTAAGAAGAATATATCTCACATGAATTATAACATTTATTAAATAAAATGTGTATTTTATACATAGTTTATTTTAATTAACATATATATTTTATTTCATAAATGCTACAATTCATAATAAATTGGGTTTTAAACAAAAAAATTTTCACTATTTTTTTTCCTTTTTCTTTTTCCTTATGAAGAGAAAATTAGAATTGCAGAACTATGCATATTATTGCATTGAGTTTTTTTTTCTTTCATTTCTTTTCAATCAAAATTCAAACTCATTAATGGGTTTTTAAAAAATTTAGTAAAAAATTAGTTAATTTATCATTAATTGTAGAATCTACCAAATAAAATATACATGCTAATTAGAATAAGTTATACATAAAATACACATTTTATTTAATGGATATTATAATTTATGTGGGATATATTTTTTTCAATTACATATTATTTTCAAAATTGCTTTAAATTGTGGTGAAAACACTTTGTAAAAACATATGAATTAATAAAAATATTTTAGTATAAAATTTCAAAAGTGCTTTAAATTGACAACACTTTGTAAAAAGTATGAATTTATTTTTATATTTTATATTTGAATACATAAATTTATTTAGCTTGATTCAAAGATAATTATGTTAATTTCAATTAATAAAACATTTTTTAGTACAAAATTTCAATTAAAAATAACTATAAAATATATTTTCTTTTTAATATAAAGTTTAATCAATTAACTAAAAATGTCAAATGTTAACATTAAATCATAATTATATTCAAAACTTTTATTTGTTAATCAAATAAAATTTCAGGTACTATATTATAATTTACCATTAACTTTTCAAATTCAATTTCACTTCTCTTGATATAATTGTGAAAAATCTTAAAGGTTCGGTTAGTTTATACACAAATTAAAATTATAGATGTAAATGTGAATTGAACTAAACATTTAGTATTTTTTGTACAATAGGCCTTAAAAAAATATTTAAAATAAGTCAGAAGTTATAAGTAAGGATATTTTATTTATAACTTATCTACTTATTTTAAAATTATCTTTTAACAAAATAAAAGACTATATTATCCTAATAGTTTTTAAAAATATCAATATTATTCTCATTTTAACAACTACAATACTTAATTACATAATTTTTTTTTGATAATTTTAATCAATTAAATTACTTTAAAATACCATTTAAGCAAACACTTAAACTATTTAAAGTTATAAGTAATTTTATCAAACAATTAATTACTTATTTTTTAATTTGACTCATAAGTTAAAAATTATATTTTAAGTCAAAAGTTAAAAGTAAGTAGTTAAATCAAACACTCTCTAAATTAATGATATGTGTTTATATAATACATGTAATATTACAAACAATGATGACTTACTCTATTCCTTAAAAATAATTTAGTTTTTTTGATAAAAAAATATTTTTCATTGACTTTTTTTAAGTATCTCAAACTAAAAATACAAAAATTATTTTTAACAAAATATTTTTCAGCAAAAACAAACAAAGACTTAAAAATTTTAAAATGGACCTATTTGAATTAAAAAAAAAATCAATTAGATAAAAAGTAACAAATTTTTTCGTGAATTTATGATTATATATGGCTCTTATAATTATGTGAAAAATATAAAATTTTAAAATTTGTCACGATTGCATTTAAATAATTAAATTAAATTTAAAAAAGTTAATGATAAATTATAATAAAATTTCTTAAATTTATTTGATTAACAAAATAGTTTATTATTTTAAGAGTTTTATTTAAATTTTTTCATTTATTTATTAAATAAAATATATATTATATTATTTTTAATTGAAGTTTTATAAAATAAATATTTTTATTGATTGAAATTAATTTAATTTTTTTAATCAAGCAAAATAAATTACCGTATTCAAAATATAATGTAAATATTTTAAAAACCTCTTTGGTCACCATTGATTTTCATTTCTATCTATTAAACTTTTTTAAGCAAAATCTATTAAATTTAAAATCAACTAAATCAATTTATTTGATTCTGTCTAAAATCAAAGTTTTTAATAAAATAAAAAAATTCAATCGTCGAAGAAATTAAATAAAATTAAAAGAAAAATCAAGAATTTTGTGATTAAAATCAAGAATCGGCTTGCATATTAACCTTTTTTTTTTTTTTGGTCTCGCTTGTTACTTTTCTAAAAATAAATATGGATGATATTCGTCTTTGAAGCAATTATTATAAAGGTGGCTTTAATTTTGATGCTGCTTTATTACTGTTATTTCAATTTAGATTTCAAGTCTGAGATTTTTATTTATAACTTATTTTAATAGAATAAGAAACTAAAAAAAGTAAAAATAAGATGATTACCTTCCATGCCTTACATTCGTTTTAGAGAGGTTTGAATTTTTACACTTTATTTTTTTATGCATGTGCTTGGAATTGGTTAAAAAATAATTTACTTTCAATTAATCAAAATATTTTTTTAGTATAAAATTTCAATTAAAAATAAATATAAATATACTTTTTATATTAAATAACTAATATTTAAATATAAAACTTAAAATAATAAGTTATATTATTAATAAAATAAAACTTTATGTACTAAATTATAATTTACTATTAGCTTTTTTTTTTAATTCATTTATTGCTTTATATACACTCTAACAAATGTTAAAGGTTTAACAGTTTTCACACATAATTAAAAAAATTGAATATCAACGTGTAAATTCGGGTAAAATTTTGGCATTTTTCATCGCCGAACAAAAATTTAAGAAGCAAATTTGATCTTTCTTCCTTGGGTAATGCTATTTACTTGAACTTTATGGCAAAGCCAACTGCAAAATTACCTTAAATATCTTCTAAGTAGGAATAAAAAAAAATGAAAATATGATGAATTAATTGGTCCATTAATTTAATAAAAAAATCCATTAATTATTTTTAAATTAATAAATTAAATTAAATTTCTATTAATTCAAATTTAAATTTCATTAAAAATCTTTAATGATAATTATAATCTAAAAAATATTGTTAATATTGATGATGATGATGATTATAACTATTATTATTAACTGAAAGTAATTGATCTAATTAAGTTTTTTTATATTTTTAATCAATAATTCGATTTTTTATTTTTATTTTTTTTATCTTGCTCACTCTTTTATATATATATATATATATATATATATATATATATATATATATATATATATAGTTTTTTTTAACACGTTTCTAGATATTGTTTCACGTGCGAAACTTTTAAACCCATATTCTCGCTGTAACCATTTTGTTTCATTAGCAACCTTTTTTTTTTTTTAAGTATAATTTATTAAGTTGTCCATGAGAATAGTAAAGTGATGCCCAGATGAGATGAAATTCAAACCTTTTGATGTCTTTTTTAAGATATAAAATTTCCTTGTAAACAGAGTGATAATACTTTTGAGCATCTTGAAAATCTCCACTGAAATAATCACAGATGCGTTTGTCGCCATCTACTTGTTATATCAGAATGGCTCCCCAATACGTGTCACTTAAGAAATTATAGATTACTTCAAATCATATAACAAAAATCTAGATTATAACTAATGAAACAAATTAAAGTTAACGATGTTATTGAAAAAAATTAACATTTATAGGATCATATTAAAATAAGTAAAAACATGCACAAATAATAGCGGCATGCTGCGAGTTAACATAACACACACACACACACACACACACATATATATATATATATATATATATATATATATATATATATATATATTATGCAGAGCTGAATAATTAAAACACATTGTATTCATATGAAAACACTTATAACTATATTGTAATTGATGATGATAATAAAATAAAGCAAAAAATAAATCCTCTTAAATTAATATATGTAAAAGTTAGAAAAAGAAAAAAAAAATTAAATGAGAGTGACTAATTTTATTGAATTTTGGGTCATTAAATATAAAATTAATTAAAAACAACAAGATAAACTTTTTCAATAATACAAATATTGTTAGAGTATATGAAAATTTTATTAAATGCTTATTTTATTAGAATTTTGTTGAAATTCAATTATTATTTTTAAAATGTAAAATCCTTTAAATATCTTTTAATTTTTTTTGTCAACTTATTCATGATTTATTTTGTATTATAATTTTTTTTAATACAATTGGATCAGAGACTTAACAACTCTGGAGACCACTCAAGTAACACTAAGATAAAGGCATTGGTTGTATTATAATTTTTTATCATATATAATTATATTATATAACATTAATAATATAGTTATTTTTGTATAGATAAATTTATATTTAAATAAAGAGATTTAATTTTATAGCTCTAATTTTTTAATATAGGGTGAATGTGGTGGCCTTTTTTGGTTATTCATTGCTTTGAAAATGTCTAAAATGGATGCTTGAGAGTTTAAATCAATAAAATAGAAATATTTAATACAATAATTACAATATAAGTTGATGCAATATGTTTCCAACTTTAAAATTCATTAACTTAAATATAAATCAATCAGTGAAGCATGTGTCATTAATTTTTCTTTGAAAGCATGAGCATATTATATTGGCTAGTGAAACAATATTTTAGGACGCTATGCCTATGCCAATATTTTTTTTACTTCCAAATCATGAGATAAGTACTGGATGTATTCTGCTAAATTATATGTCATCTATAGGCATTAATATTTCTCCATAATTCAACATTTTTCGTATATAGTTTTCACACAGCATGTTTTAGAATTTTATTATTATTTTATAATATGGGATTTTAATTTCCACTTATCATGACTTATTTATTTATTTATTCAATTAAAATAAAATTAATAATATAATACTATTTTTATATTTTAAAATATATTTTTGTCTTTATTATTTTAAAATTAACAATTTTTTTTCTTTACATCACCGTTAGAGAAAGTATAAAATTTTTAAAAATTATATTATTTATGTTATTAATAAATTCAAAAATTAAAATCTTATAAAATTTTTAAAATAAAAATAAAAATCTAAATCTAAGAGTCATTATATTAGCAGTTTAATGATTTAATATATGTGTATATTTTATGACATTGAAAATTATGGTACTTTCTTAAATATTTATAATGTAAATGAAAATTAAAAAAAAAACTATTCAACATGCACGGTAGATTGCCATGTGGAAGTAATGATGTTAATGCCTGAGATGGAAGTAACTAGGGTAATTATCATTGGAGGTCACCCAACTTTATGATAGTTTTCACTAAAGTCACTAAATTTTAATTTCGTTCAAAAAAATCACTGGACTTTAATTTTGCATAAAACAAACTCATTGTTCCAATCCAAACCTCTGTCTAGGTGATGATAGGGCAAATCTACGTGGATAAACCAATTAATATATACACTCACATATGATATTTGACTTCGAAATTCTTCTTTCTCTCTCACAAGACTCTTCATCGACCTGAGAGATGGAATTTATGTTTGTTGATTTCCTATTTCACTTTCCTCTCTCGAATCTTGTTACCATACCCAAATCATTGTTCTTATAAGAAGATTACAGCACATAGAATAATAGAAACCCACAATGAAAAATAGAATAGTAGAAACCGACATTAAAAAAAGTAAGATTTGTAATTTTGTTTGGGTGTTGTTTCGGTGCCTTTCTTTTTCTCTACGTGACATATTGGGACCATTATAGGAGGCGAAAAGAGCTATTATTGTCTTCAACCAACTTTTGGGGACAAGGACAAGGACAGTGGTAGACCCAAATGGCAGATTCTCTTCCACGTACCATAGTGAATTTTATACCCCTTTTAGTTGTTTGTTAGAGTTATAATACAATAATGACAAATAGTATTTTATTCTTGTAAGTGAATGGGTTCTATTAATAAATTAGGGTTTTGACAAAATAGTTTTCAATTTGTGTGATTAGGGTTTTCTTTCCTCTATTATGGTAAAGGGTATTTGTTTTTATGTGCTTATTTGGGGATAATTTCATAATTGTAGTTTTTTGCAAATTGGCAGGATTTGATAACCCTAACTATTTCACACTGGTTTTACATGTCAAAGGAACTAAGGGTGAATGGGGTTACTATGATGGGGTTCGTTAGTCTACCCCTTACTATCAAAAGGATGAAATGAATTTAATTAGGTTAGATAAATTATGCCAGGGTATTAAAATTGAAGGTTTGCTAAGGTATTTTTAGAGAGTTCCAGGGAAGGATTATAGAGAAGGGTTGAATCCTTTAGGCTGTGACAATGATGTATTAACAATGTGCCAGCATGCAGAATTGGAGGGCTCAATAAATGTTTATGTAAAGCATCTCAGAGTTAATGACTTAAAAAGGGAATTTAGTAGAGAGATTGATGCAATGCAAAACAAGGGTAAAGGTGTTGTAATTAAGGAGATTGATGAGGATGCTAATAATGCAGTTCCTGAGAATAATGTGCAAGATGAAAATATAAATGATAGTGAGTTAGATAATGGGGAGGCAAGTAAGGTGACAACAACATATTTAATTAATAATGGTGAGTTTGGTATTTTAAGTCAGCAGCATATTGATGAGATTGAGTTAGGTGATTATGAAGCTGAGGATGGAGGGGGGAGTGAGGTTGATGTAGGAGGGAATGAGGTTGAGGGTGATGTAGGGGGGAATGAGGCAGTTGAAAGGGTTAATGAGTTTGAGCATGCAGAATAGGGTGAATTTGTAAATGAGCATGGTGTTAATGAAAATGAAGAACAAGGTGACAATAGTCATGCTAGCCCTGGTGTTAATGATAATGCAGCTCAAAATGAAATAGTTAGAGATATTTTTGTAAGATTTATAATGTCAGCTTCTAATTTTGATGATTTCTTTGATACAATGATGGAAGGAACCATGTATGATGAAGCTGTTGGTAATGGATATGATAAAGGCAGAGTTGAAGAGGGTGATTGTAATGACAACCGTACTGGGCCTATTGACAGCCACACAGAGGTTAGGGTGGAAGAGGCAAACCACAGTGTCCAGAAACAAAGGAGGGCTGAAGTTGATCTAATGGATAAAGATTATGATATGGAGGATGGTGATGTTGATGTGCAAGATATTTTGCATGAATTGGATCAAAGAAATATAAATAGGATGAAAGGCAGGCCTTTGGGCAGTCAAGAGGGAGTTAGGTTAGCTGGTATGGATGCTTCTATGTGACACCCCTTACCTGTCTATAGTGTAACCGAGCAAGATATGCCACACTGTGCCGAAGCACCAAATCATATTTCAATTCAATTTACCCTTTTTGCTTTTTTTTTATTTATAGTTTTTTATTAATCTGAATTTTTCACAAATTTTATAGAAAATCCGGCAGAGTGCCGGCTGTAAATTGGAAAAATAGTTCTTATAAATCTGTTTAAAACACTTCAAATATAATTATAATTTCAATCTCAGTCAACCACCAATATATTTTCAACAATTTCTCAAATCACTTTAGTATCTCAAAATTCAATTCATTTCATATCACACTTAATTCAATGAGAAATGCTCACATTTATTACTGAACATAGTTCACAGATAATTACATCAAAAGCATAATTACATGAGTTTATAATATACATTACAGAAGTTTACAAAATACAAAATACCAATATACCAAAAGTGGCCTAATGTCCTACCAAATGCACTGAAAATGTGAGGTGACTCTGAACTCTATGTGCAGATCTGTAAGCTCACCCAGTATGAGGTCTGTTGGACTCCCCAGCTATGTCTCCAGTACCTGCGCGTGGCAAAAGCGACGCGCTAAGCAATTCTGCTTAGAGTGGTGACAATATAAAATAAAATAACTAAAATAATATAAATATGCAGAATGTATGTTTACATTTTAGGTAGACTTAATTTCTGGCATTTATTGCAATATTATTCGATTAAAATTTTATAAGATTCAATATTATTGCCCGAGTAACCCCTACTAGTCGACTGGACTGGATAAATGGGTAAACTGGCACTAGGTACTAAGTACCTCAGACCATCACACCATCGGTCACATTGTGTCTTCCGGTGTGCAACAGAACAGCTAATAAGTTGTAATAATCATCAGGGATAAGATTCAAGTATAAATACTCAATTAACATAGCCAAAGGCTATTTTATCACAGAATGGCATGTGAGACCATAAAACACAGAATGGCATGAAGCCATATGCAGTACTGCTAACAGAACCCTATTGACATGCCAACCTATCCAAACCAATCTTGCTAGGTGTATAAGGGCATGTTACACTCTTAAATTATACAATTCTTGAAATTCAAGTTTAGGTGTTACTATTCATTTCATTAATCAACAAAAATATTGACTTTTGCATGGATAATAGTTTCATTGGTTATAATATTCCCAACATACCACATTTTGCATTCTAAAATTGTTGGTATTGGTTGCCAATACCATTTCCAAGCTTAAAGTTAATTGTTTAAAATTTTCAGATTTCAAGCTTTGTGTTTACTATTCCATTAGTCATTTTTACAGTGGGAATTTGGCAAAATTGTCAACATAAAAGTTGTTCCTTATTGTGTTTAGTTACATTTCTTTTTTTGAATCACTCAATTTGCAGTTTTGTAGCTCAAGTTATGGCCCAAAAACCACAACTGGCTAGATTACAAATTTTCTAGATTTTCTGGACTGACCAAATCTACAGTATTTTGAGCAGTGACTGCATGTCACTTTTTGAATATGTTATGGTCATAATTTGGGTTAGGTTTCTTCATGAAAGTTGTAGGTCTATATCTCAGCTTGTTGCTGGTAAAATTTTAAGTCAATTGGACCTTTCTACACTGAGTTATGACTAAATGAATAAATACTATTCATTTGGTCATTTGCCCAGGCAGAATGCAGGTCACCTGGATTAGGGAAATATTTAGGTCAACTTAGTTTGATTTTCTAGGCATGGTTTCTTCACCAAAGTTGTACCATTATGTGTCTAGTTTTATGTCCAATTGGCCTTGCACCAATTGAACCTACAACTCCAGTTATTGCTGCCCAAACCTGCTGGACTCATGCCCAGTCCTGCAGGTCACCAAGGGCAACCACACTAACCTCAATTCCCACTACACAAACCACTTCATTTGTTGTTTATACGTAACCAAATGGTCACTAATTGACCATTAAAACTTACTTTCACCATTACATGCTTAAAGTCTCCATTTCATACCCAAACCCTAACCCTAACCCTAACATCTCAAATCATGTATTTAACTTGCATTTCACCATTTCACTTAAGAGACTAATGTTAAGGCAGCCATACTACCATTTCTAGTTCCATGAAATCCTCAAAACCTTACCACATCCAAGGCTGCCAAAAATGTGGGATGGGCATACACATGTTATTTATTAAATTTCTTTGTAAATTTAAACTCAATCATACTCCTCCAACATAAATTGAAAGAGAAAAACAAGTTAAGTCACTAACCTCTAATGGAGAGAAATTCAAACTTGCAAGAACTATTCTTTAACACTTCCTTTTTACTCCCAAAAGTTTCACTATGAGGAAAGAACAGGATTTTGTGTTGACAACTTAGGGTTTTGTTGAGAAAAGACTAAAGAATTCAAGCTTTAGTAAGCATGAAAATGGAGGAGGGAAGGAGAAGCATGGTGCGGCTTGTTTGGGAAGAAGAATGGCTGCTAAAATTTTCTAGAATTCTGCCTCCTTTTTTTTATTTTAATGTATTTTAATTATGGTTCTTTATTTTGATTAACCATGCATTTTAATTACCTCATGCTTACATAAGCATGAAGTAATAAATCCCATTTTCTTTTCATTTTCTTTTCATTTTCTTTTCTTTTCTTTTCTTTTCTACTTAATTTTAATTAAATTTTTAACAATATTTATTCATATAATTTATTTACATAAATGGACAAGTTGGTCAAAAATCATCTCTAAAGACGAAATGACCAAAATGCCTTCCATTTAGCTTAACGGGTCAAAATTATGTGTACCGATTGATTAAATTTTTCTTGTATTTTCTTAACATTTTATTGTCATTGGAACCCCAATAATCCTTCCCTGAGGTCCCAAAAATTATTTCATGAAGTTTTCCTCGGGTATAGGGTTGCTAACGGCCTTCACCGTTACTTCCCCTTCGAGTTACTCATCACTGGGATTTCGACTCGTTTAACCTTAGTGTATTTCGTTCCTAAAAATTTTCCTTGATTTTTATGAGCATTATTTAGTTTATTTATAACTCCTCACTCTAGTCTATTTATAATTTCAAATATTCTAGCTACCCAGACTGACATTGGTGGCCTGAACAGTAGACTGTACGGACTAGTTAAAGTGAGGATGTTACATTCTATGTTGTTTGAAAATTATGAATTAGATTCTGAATATGCAGCTTCTGATGAATTATTTAGTGAACTAGCTTCAAAGGATGAGGCACATGTGAAGTATCTTGAATTTAATTTTGCAAGGGATATTAAGGATCCAATTTTTAAAATTGGGATGGTGTTTGCAAATAATCATGAGTTTAAAGAAGCTTGTAAGGAATATGGTATAAAGCATAGATATCATATTTATTTCCTAACAAATGACAAAAAAAGGGTGAAGGCAACTTGTTTTAAGAAGTGTGGTTGGTATATTTAGGCCAGTAAACTCAATCTAAAGGATCCTACTAATATGCCAATGCAAATTAAGTCTGTGAAATTTGAACATATATGTGGAAAAGTGTTCACCAATTTCCACATAACTTCAAAGTGGTTAGCTTTACATTATCTTAAAATATCTAGGCATGTTCCAAATTGGAGTATACTTGGGATAATTACAAGAGTTAAAGCATATCATTGCCTAACAATTAATCCTGTCAAAGCATGGAGGGCAAGGGAATTGGCTTTGTAAGCAATAAATGATGATGAGACTGAGCAGTATGGCAGGTTACACGATTACAAATTAGAGCTTTTAAGAACTAATCCTAGAAATACAGTGATGTTCAAGAAGGAAAAGGGAAAGTTTCAAGGAGTGCATATTTGTTTGGTTGCATTAAAAGCTACTTTTAAGGATGGTTGTAGACTTCTCATTTGTCTTAATGGCTACTAGTTGAAAGGAACTTATAGGGGCTATTTACTGTCAGCAGTTGGGATTGATTCCAATGATTACATTTTTCCCATTGCTTATGCAGTGGTATTGATAGAGAATAAAGATAATTGGCATTGGTTTCTTGAACAATTAAAGAAGGCCTGGAGATCTACAAGAGTCATCACTGGCCCTTTATGTCTGATAGACAGAAGGTATTTCTATAACCTTTTGTTGTTTATTTGATTTTTTTTTTTAATATTAAATACACAACTTGCATTTTAATATGTTTAATTTTCTTCATGATTACAAGGGACTGGTGGCAATGATTGCTGAAATGTTTCCACACTCAGAACATAGGTTGTGTGTCAGAAACTTGTAAGGGCAAGGAGTTGAAAGATTTGTTATGGAATGCTGCTAGGTCCACTTATAGGCAGAAATTGGACTATTGGTTAGATAAAATTGAGGAAAAAATCCTGCTACAAGGGAGTGGTTGAGAGAAAGGCCATGTGAGCATTGGTCTAGGGCTTGTTTTAGTATAGCTCCTACGTGTGCTATGTTAACCAACAACCTATGTGAATGTTTTAATAGATACATTTTGGATACTAGGAATAAAGCAATCATAATAATGCTTGAGATGATAAGGACCAGGTTGATGACTAGGCTGTTTAAGAAAAGGGAGATGATGTATAAAGTAAGTGGTGAAATATGTCCAAAAATACAAAAAAAAATTGAATGAGATGAAACAACTTTCTGTTCTTTTCACTCCCAAGTTTTTTGGTGGTCCTGAAGTGCAAGTTTTTAGAGCTGGCTGTCAATTTGTAGTTAATGTGGTTACTAGGACATGCACCTGTAGGAGATGGGATTTGAATGGCATTCCATGTGCACATGCATGTGCTGTATTTTTTTGGAAATAATGAAGCACCTGAGAGATATGTCAATGAATGCTATTCAATAAGGACTTATTTGAGGGTATATAGTCATATTATAAACCTTATTAATGGACATGAAATGTGGCCAAAAGCCTCTTCACACAATGTCATAATTCCTAATAGCCCAATTTAGAAAAAGAGAGATCGAAAACAAATGGCTAGAAGGAAAGAGGTTGAAGAAATAGAGAGGGCAGCAATACAAGGAAGGTTAATTAGGAAAGGCAAGGTGACCATGAGGTGTCAAATCTGTGGAGTCATAGGGCACAATAGAAGGTTCCATGGCACAACTTCTACTTCTGGTGCAAATCGTAGCAATCCAAATTCTGAAGCAACTCCTACTATAAGTAAATTCTTCAGTCATAAATATTTTATCGTTATTTTTTAATTGTATCTAATTAACCATTTATTTTATGTAGAGAAAAAGAGCGAAAAAGATTACAGATGTCAACTTTGTATTATTTGGATTACAATGTTTTTTTTGTCCTATTTAATTGTATCTTATATATATATATATTATAATAATGAATAATAGTTGTAGGGATCTCAAAATGGTCAACCTTGTGCATCCACTGAAATTAAATCTGGATCACAGTTGAACCATCCGCACACAATTCAATGGATGATGGATGTAATAGCAAAATCTTCATTACATCATTTTGAGTACAAATAATCATCATGTGAATATTTATTTTTAATTGTTTTTATTCATTTTATAACAGGGTTTAAGTCAGAGACCTTCAATGCTAACAAGAGCAACTCAAGAGCCATTACATGATTCACCTGTTTTTAGTGCAAATATGATGGTAATTATATATATATATATATATATATATATATATATATATATATATATATATATATATATATATTTATTTAGTTTTAACATTTTCATCAATTGGTACTTAAAGTTACATAATTTTGATACTAAGTTACACAAAGAAATACTTATTCTTTTGTACTTTTTGGTTTTCCACAGTCAGAACAAAGCAGTGTACCAACTTCATGTGGGCAATCAATAATGGCAGTACATGGTCAAAGAAAGAACAAGCACACTGCAAAAGGCAGAACAATTTGCAAATCAAGTATGGTAGTGGAAAAGAACCAGAAAAAGAAGAAGCCTTGGAAATGAATGTTTTAACAAGGAATTGATGATATTTTGTTATTTTGGAAATACTTATATGGTGAAGAATTTTTGTACGTATGCAGGATTACTTTGGGTTGTTTTGGTTGTTCATATAAGACATTAGATGACTTATATAGTTGGAAATACATATATGGTTAGGTTTGAAATTTTGTATAAGGGTGGGGGTAATATTTTAGGTACATTTTCGTTTGCAGGTGATGATTTGTGCTCAATTAGGTCATGTTTTACCAGTGAAATTTTAGACTGTATTGTTTCAACTTTAAAGCACGATGTACACATCTTTTCCAAATAAATGAAATTATTTAAGTTAATTACAGTCTTCTTCTTAAGGATATATTATTAACAATCTGGATACCATATATATATATATATATATATACATTGTGATTGTCTAGAAGTATACAATTATAGTGTATGTGTTGTTCAAAGCAATGAATGAGTTTTAAACTCAGTCAAGGGACCAAATATTTGTTGTTCTTATCCATTTGTACATTTGAAAACTTATACCATTTCACTTGTATAAATCTCAATTATTAACATACTACTGTAAACATTTTATAGTGAATCAATAAACAAAATAACAGAAAAACAAACATGACAACTGGTTTCATTAAAAGAAGACATTCATTCATATTTTTATAAACTTTCAGTTCACATTCTGCAACAATATCTATTCATACAAAACCCCCACCAAACCCTCCTCTCTACTTATAAACTATACTTAAACACTACAATTCCATTGTACAAAAAAAAAAAAAAAAAAAAAAACTAACCATCACACAACCACTAAATCAATATGCATTTTTTTATCATGTCAATTGAAATTTTACTTAGCCCTTAGTCTTCATAAGCTTATCTAATAAACACTTTCTCCACCACAATATAAAGTGCCAAACACAGTGCAATGTACATCCACTTTCTCTCTTTCCCTCGGGCCGCTTGAAGATCAAGATCATGTCGATCAATCCTCCTCAGTAACCCAGAAATCACTTGTGTTGCTCTTAACAGGAAAGGATCATCATACCACTGAAAATACCCACAATAATTTGATGTCTGCAAAAACTTAACTCCCACATTTACCCTAAAAATCTTGACAAATTAAAGAAAAAAAAAACCTTACAACATTTTCTGAATTACTTACCCCATAATTTCTGCAACCATGCAAACGCCTCCCAGGATTACTGCCAGTCCAAGCAGTGCGCAGATTGGCTTCAATATTGCAAATACATCTAGAAAAACCTATTGCATACTCACCTCGCTCCATCGTTTCTTTTTACAAGCTCAAATCTAAAAGCTTTCTCATTTTCCTTCAAACAGACAAGAGAAGTGCCATATTCAGACAAGTAAAATGATTTAAATAGAATAAAGGGAGAGAGATGTGACTTGTGCATGTAGGAAAGAGTATGCAAAAAAGAGAGTGTGTATACATTCACTAGTTTATACACGTGAATTTGTCATATCTATCACCTGGACAGAGATGTGAATGGAGGTAAGAACAATTAGTTTGTTTTATGCGAAATTGAAGTCAAGTAATTTTTTTGAACGAAATTAAAGTTCAGTAACTTTAGTAAAAACTATCATAAAGTTGAGTTACCTCTGATGATAATTATCCGAAGTGACTATTAAAAGCAATAAATATTTTATGAGAATATAAATAAAAAAAAAAAAAGTAAGGGCAAGGGGAACCTTTTACTGTTCTTTAAGAACAATAAAAATGTCATTCGTTTTAGTATGATAGAATAATGACCATGACCACAGATAAAATTAAGGCCATTTCATTAGGGCCACAGACCATTCTTGAGGAAGATGTTTGCTCAATTTCCATATTGATAAAATACAAAATCATCCAATCCCCCTTTCACTTTGCAATAATAAAATGCACTTGAGAATAAATGATAGACCTCGTTAGATTGAGTAAGCAAAGGAATGGATGCAAGTTGAAATTAGAGGGCTTGATCATACAGAACATAAATACATATGGTTGAAAATTCATCCTTTCATTCTTAGAGCACCTGAAAGGAGATGATTTACACACTACCAACATTTACTCAACATCCTCCGTCAAAAATAAACCGCTTTCTACAACTGGTGGTAGCAGTCGCCGTCGTTGCGTCGTTATCCTTATCATATGTATTGATCCCAAGAGGCTTTGCATTCTCGTTTTAGTTCTTGCACGAGGTTTTGCATTCACTCGGAGTCAGATTCCATATTACCCATAGCTTTCAACCCTCTTGGTCTCTGCATTGAATGGTCATCTAGTGTTAGAAGCTAACTGATAGAAAGAATTAAAGCAAAAAATGGTTCCTCGATATTACTACTACCTTCTTGGAGATTTTCTTCTCCCTGACTTCATACCGTTCTAGTGTTAGATCGCATAGCCATGACCCTGGACTCACAAGCTGAGCAAAAAATTCCAGTAGAGCATGAGAACCCATTCAAATGTTCAAATCATAAAAGTCAAGAAAGGAAAAATCAAATCAATTATACATTGGAAATCAGAGCATATCTTTTGTGTAAGGTTTATGCTCTTGATAAATTTTGTTCAGATCTGATCCACCATGCATTGAAAATACAAACACCTTACAATTCATATATTAAATTAATGATCAACCAGGTCTAAATGAGAAAAATAATTTACCTTTTCTTTTTCATTGATAATTTGGAAATTATTTGTTGGGACAGTTGAGAAGAGCAATGTGCATTCCATAATTGAATATCATAACATTTTGCGGTTTAATATTGCCACTGTGGTCCAAGCTGGAGAGGAGAAGAATAATCATGATAAACAATACAAACACTGTCGGCTGAACCCTTGGGTTAGTCTTTGTTAAGAAGACACTTGTTGATAAGTCTTTGTTTCGTCCCTTAACTCATCACCGTACACGTGGAAGTGTACTGGAAGTTAAGTACACTTTACTCTGATATTTAATTTCCATTTCAACCTAATATGCTCTCGAATTCCACAACATTGTTTGCGGGCCCAACATCACTCCCAGTTGGACCCACACCCCCTCATCACTTTCCATCCAAAGCCACGTAGATAATGATTCTAATTGTTGTCTTTTTCCAACTTTCTTAATGGTATAAAGAACTTTCTATTTTTAAAATTTTCATGGCAGCTCCAAGCCAAATTTACAATAAATAAATATATATAATCACCAGCAAAGCATTTGTGAGGGGTCCCCCTCACCCTTTTCTCTCCAGATTGTCACGGCTTATTCAAATAATCATGAAAAATTATAATGTTTAATTAGCTATTAACTCGCTAATTAGAAAATCCTAACACATTTAGGTAATACTAGTAGTCTGCTAATACACAATCAGGTCATTGTTAGATACATATCCACACCTTAACGGCCACGTGTAAGTTCATCTCTTGCTTGGTGTCACGATACACGCTTCCCCATCTTTTCCAGCCAAAGAAAAAGGCCAAAAAAGAGAACAAATTCACATAAATAATTTAATCAAAGTCTTTCTCAGTTATCAAATCCCATACTTACAAGTTGCCCCTACGGGTATCCTAAGAAATAGGTTTCTGCACAGCCCTCTTCTTTTTTAGCAAGGAAAGAAAGCTACTAACCCTGGAACTTTGTGTTCTAATTGCATCAGATTGAAAGTATTCAATTGAATAAAACTAATCAAAGAAAATTAGAAGCAAGTCTTAAATACGAAAAGGGAGCAAGAGGAGGGCTTACATTGAGAGTGCGTTGAATGAACTTGGCCCTCTTCTTGGGTCTCTGTGGCAGCTTTGAACCCTTAAAGGCAATGAAATCTTCCTCTTTCTCTTTGTTAGTTAAAGCAATCACAAACTTGGGTGGCCAGACAGTAGGTGCAGCCTCACCGCTACCTGAAGACGACCCACCTTTCTTGCTATCATGCGCTGTCTCGGAAGATGCCCCAGATTTGCTATTATTATCATGGTTGCTGTTGTGGTTGTGGTGGGCGTAGTTGTTGGCGGTGGTTATGCCTCTCCTATCGTGCGTACCCTTATCGGGAGAAGCAAGGCCTCTCACACCACCGTTACTCTGGCCTCTCATGGCACTAGAATTCTCAGAATTCCTGTAAAAATAAACACAAAGGGACAATAAAGAAACATTACATAGTTAGACACCATATACCATGTGTCACCAACAGCTTGCTAAGTAATGAAAGCAACCTCGAGTGATTTCAGAAGTTGAAAAAAGAAAAATGTGTTGCCAGATTTGAAGTGGGTAATTGGGATAAAATTACGAGAATAACCTTCGAGGGATGATCTAGATCGGTGACTAGAATCGCTATGGCTTTTGCGTAGAAAATGGGCTGTACAACTTTGATGGTTTTTTTGGCTTGTTTGGTGGACTTCGTGTTCGGCTTTTAAAGAGGGTGGTAGTGGGCGCTAATTTTTCTTCGATGAAAAGTTCAGATATTTGAGAGGGAGAAAAGAAAGCAGTGCAGACTGCAGAGATTCTATTTCTAATTTTTTATTTCTATTTCAATCCAACATGAACAGCTGGTTCTTTTAGTATGTTTGCGGGCCGTTGGATTGAGTTTTTCCCTTTCGGGGTCTGTGTTACGTGTTGAAATTCGGATCGACATGTGAGATAAAGTGGACCATAATCCTAATCCAATCTATGATCGGACGGTGTTAATGCGTTCGTTGGACACGTGGAATGGTATGGGACGTCCCAACCACATGTGCTTCCGACTGTTCCATGCCGTACCAGACAAAAACCGCAATTAAAAAAAAAATATAGAAAGAAATGTCAAAACTAATTCAATTATGATACCGCAAGGCAGGTGAAGGGGAATAAAAAGAAGGGGAATAATACAGTTACTGTCCTATAATATTTGCGCTAATAACAAAGATAATTATAAACTTAAGCCTAATACCTTTTTTTCAATATATGAAAAAAAAAAGAGATTCACAGCCATATTCCCATCAGATTTGAGTGCACCCAATTAATCTAAACTATACTAATAAGAACCTACCAAATTCAGTCCCAACTCCTGTCTAAATCTGCCTCCCATTAAATTTATGTAGAATGGACAGGACAACCATAAGCATCGTAAATTACCTTGCCCAAAGAAGCGAAAATCTCTGGATTTTAAAAATTCAATCTTTGGAGCTCTGTTGTAATAAAAATGCTTCCAGATTACAAGCAGAAATGCACACAATGAGAACCTAAAACAGTGTTCAGGCCAAGTGTAAGTTTGTGAGCAAATGTTACCAATCATGTCCACGGACGGCCCTATCCCCTTCCTACAGTCCTACTAAAAATTGCATTTTCATCTTACCTAAATAAATAAATAAATTATCAGACCCTTATCCCAACAGGAATACAATTGACTATTTATGCTCACAAAATTTTAGGCGACTGATGAAATTTTAGCATATCATTCACATCAGTGGCAACAAAATCTAATCACAACTATCAATCCAAACCACCCCGTATAGACAGCGTGAAACACTAATCATCAAAGAATATTATTACTGTGTATGAATATTACGTTAATGATATTAAAATAATTATAACTGTAAATTTTAAAATTCTAATACCAACATGAGCCCATTGGATAAAAAAATAAATAAATAAATACAAACACAACATCATCATAGTCATTAACAATTACACCCAAGTCTAAATTTGACCGCTAATACGACACAACTAAGCAAATACTATTTACCCTGTTAAAAAAAAAAAAAGCAATACTATTTACCGGAAACCCATGCCCCTACTAAGCATTTCTTGTGATGTTAAAAGCATTAACAGATGTTAAAATCATTCAGCTTTAAAAGCTCAAAATTTGTTTTATGGTAAAAAAAAAAAAGGGGACTCGGTAGAATACCCAAACATAAGCGAGCCCATTTAAGTGATATCGATCTTCTGCCTTTAATATAGGGGTAAAAAAACTAACACTTCTGGCTGCATGACATGAAAACCTGCAAATCTTGGATTTGTAAACCCGACACAAAATTCCTGATTTAAAAAAAAAAATTGGCGATAAATGCATGATCCAACCCACAAAACGAACCATTTCATCCGTCACATTCTAATGACCCACCCACCAGAAAAACCCAATTCCATGGCTTAACGGCGAGTTTTGTAATCAGACCGAACAAATCGCGCAGATGTTACATAAAAATCAAAGTAGGTTGAAGGATCAGTACCTGAGAACACGCGGAGGTGGAGGTGGCGGTGGCTGTGGCGAGGAAGGACGCTGCCGGAGATTCAAATAGCCATTGCTTTGATTAGTATTTCTGGTGGTACTTGGCTGATTAGAAGCCTCTTTATCAGCTCTAACGACCCTACGGTCCACCCGAACCGTGGTTCGATGAACCGAAGAGTTGGAGTCGTCCTTCACCTGGACCTTCATGCACCTCAGGCGCTTCCGGTTACCCCACTGCAAGACAAAATCCGACGTCGTTTGTTTGGTAGTCTCTGAAACGGCCCTTAACAAATCATCTCCGGTTTTGTGGGTATTATTGGTGTTAACATTATTATTGCTTTTCAAAGAGTCCTTTTCCATCTTTTGTTGCACACCTGTCCCATCCCACCAAAAAAATAATGTTTAAACAAATTAAACAATTCTTAAAAAAAAAAAAAAACAATATTTAGTTTTTTTTTCTTATCAAGCTAGCTTTCAGAAACAAAGGAGTGCCGTCTCTGTACTTCTACAAAATTCAAATAAAAGAAGCAGTCTCTAAAAAAATTAAAAAATAAATAAATTAGAAATGGGAAGAAGATTGCCGCGGATACGAATCCGGCGGCTGTGCTTTTTTGGAGGAAAAAAAAAATAATGACTGGGAATCGTGCGATGGGCACAATGATGATGATAAACAAGAAGCGAAAATAGACAAATGTAACCGAAGCGAAGGGAATCTTCACTGTAATGAGATAAGTCAATCTAGAAATGGATCCACTACATTTCCAGTGGCTTTATCATATGGAAAAGGAGAGCGTGCAGGAAATTTTAAGAGAGCTGTGCTTGATTGCCGAGAAAATTTAGAAGATGAAAACAAAGAAAATCCCAACCTTGATTTCTCAACTATTCATTTCCAGAATCATAAGGAAACTTGAAATTCGACTTAAATCTCATCCTATAATCGACATGCTTCCTCTATGAGCTGGAATGTTTTTACGACCAAAGCGAACATGTTCAGATAATTCATATCGCCTCCGAAACCAAACGAGAGTCATTGAGTATGGGAAGGAATTTGCGAAGAATATATACGGAGCAGAGGATGCTAACCATGAATGAACAAAAAGAAAGATCATTAGAATATAAAATCCAGAGAATAATTGATCGAAAATAGCCAAGTTATTCCTAAAACTGCAATTCTTCAGAGAAAAATGGCACCCAGATTTTTTTTTTTTTCTTTTTAAATCTTCAAACCGAAACCAAAGACACAACCATTGAGAGAGATAAATGAGGAGCCCCGAAGAGGAAAATTGAAGCATTACCTGAAACTTCAACTCGCGGAAGAAATCTGTTATTCTCAAATGAATTTAACACCTGGGAAAGCTGATTTTTTTCTCAGACGCTGAAGATTGCAAATGAAACAAGGCAGCAAAGTTAGCCTCTTTCTTAGCAAGCCAAAGCAGAAGAGAAAGAGATGAGAGGAACAAGCAGAAGAGAGAGAGAGAGAGATGAGAGGAACAAGCAGAGATTTAACATAAACTGTTGTAAAAAGAGTTAATCTAGTGCTAGACTGCAAAATCCAAACTCGAATTCAATGATTCTAATGGCAGACAATGACTTACAAAGTGAGTTACCCAGATTTTGACATTATAAACACGGTGAATCACAACAAATTTTGCTTCGTTAAGTCCTCAGGCAAGGTAATATGTGAATCTAGGTCAGATTTTCAGCTGAATGTTGACATTTCAAAGCTTACATCCTCGACTCTCATGTCAGATTCAGATCTTTGTATATCATGAAACTGATCCTTGTATTCTATAATCAGCAAGGAAATTGACCAATTTCCCTCTATAGCTGCGTAAATCTCTTCAAAATGTATCTGCAAAACAAGAAACAAGCAAAAATAACATTATTTCAAAGGATAAGCCACCCAAATTCTACAGAAAAGCGAACCCTGTTTCAACTTACCAACCTGCGAAACTTAAATTCTGTGACCTTCTATCTATAAATCTCAATGGGATATAGCCAATTTTCACAAGTTACAATCCACCACCAAGAAATTCCTCGTGAAAGCACCTTCACATCCCCGAAAATGTACCTGTTAAACTAGAAATGAGAAAAAATTAAGTACCAGTCATGTATCCAAATTTTATTACGCGACAACAAGACGATCATATTCCGTTCTCAATTACACAGCTAAGTTATCTCTCTGTCTCTCTACTACCTGCAGATCCTCAGCATTGATTTGTTCAATTCTCGTCAAGTTTCACCCAAATATCTCTGTTTGGTTACCCGGAAAGAAGAGAAAGAAAAAGCAAGAAAATTCGCAGAGAAAACCAGAGAGAGAAGAGCGAAGAGAGAACCACCAATACTGCAAACAGATTCTTTTTTAATAGAGCGAAATGCCCTTTTCTCTTCAAACCCAAACTTCATCACCCATCTCGCTCTCCGTTACATCCAGCCGTCCAATACCAACCATTTATGACCGTTGATCTATTTATCCAACCCTCCGTGTTACTCCTACTGTTAACCGTCAAGTTCGTCTACCCTTTGCCCCGTTACGACGTTTTTCAGAATTAGGGTATGGAATGGATCGATCAAGTTCCGAATCAAATTGAGCTAATTAATTTATTAAAATAAAAATATAAAAACTAAATTAAATTGAACCAAAATTAGGAATGGGAGGAATAGAATTAATAGGATTAATTTAATTTAATTTTTTTATTGTGATTTTTTTTCTAATTTCTTTCAACTTTCAAAATCTCTCTTTAACCAAACAATAAATAATTTAAAATATAAAAATTGCAAAGAATAAATAATTTAAAATATAAAAATTGCAAAGAATAATTTAAAATATAAAAATCACAAAATTCAGCAACCCACAATCCATATCACAAGACATACAAAATCACATATTCAAACAACTCATAGTTAGAGGTCGGTAAAATTTAGTTTAAATTAAAAAAATAATGTAATTGATTTATTTCAAAAATTCAATTATTTTTTTTAATAAACAGTTTGATTTAATTTTTTTTATTTTAAGAAAATCAGCCTATTTGTTATGATTTCTCAAAGAAAAAATATAGAATATCTTTAATTAATAATTATGTCTTAAATTATAATTAAAAATAAGAAAATTAATTTTATAAAAAGTTGAAGATAAGCCTAAGATGAAGTTCAATTCGATTTAGTTTTCTTTCTAATTCAATTATGCTTACGACAAATTTTAACAACTATCCATGAACTTATATAGTTATAACACTATAGTTCTTTAATTTTAAAATACTTTAAAATGTAACATAAAACAACCTTAATTTTCAAATTTTGCACAGCAAAATTCATCTGACTTTTAATTATTAAATTTTCAGTTAGAAACTAATGTGAATAGCTCTCGTATGACAATTAATCAATGTTTCTCTCTACTCTCTCATACAAAGTGTAAAATTATTCTCTTTACGCATGAAAAAATTATTCTGTTAATAGAGAGAAAAATAATTCAATTTGCACATCGCTTGAGAGAGAAAAGAGCAATACTGACTAAGATTAATGTTGAAACTGTCCAGGTCAGTGTGTAACTGAAAAACTGACAATTGGAGGTTAGAAGAATTTTACTGTGCAAAATTTGAAGGTTGATGGGATTTTATGTTATTTTTTTAACTTGAGAGACTGTAATGTTGCAACGAGATAAGTTCAGGGACAGCTATCAAAATTTATCCATTATGCTTAAGGGTGTTTGACTTAATTGTTGGATATAACTGATAATTGTTATACATCCAAATAGCTGAATCAATGTGTTTAATAAATCCATTGAAATTATAACTGATAGTTGATGGAGTACTTGTCAACTTCATTTTCTATCAGCTTTATTATAGAAAAAGTTCATAAACTGTTGTATAATTTTTTATTTTTTAATAAGAATACCCTAAATTCTAATCCTAATTCAACCAATTCTTACATCTCTAATATATTAGCATTGATTTTTTTTTCTTTTTCTTACTTTACGATATCATTATTCATCACGTTATGTTTTAACTTTTTAATTTTTGTTAATGATATAAAACACAAAATATTTTTTTATTATGAAAATACAAATTTTTAACATGCAAAATTTAAAATTACAAAATTATTTTTCCTAATGTAATTACTGTATTGTTTCAAGAAAAAAAAAAGTTAATGTATTATTGTATAAGTACATTTTCAAAAAATTATTTAATTTTTATTTATTTATTAATAAAATAAAATATATAAATATAATAAAATAATAATAGTATATTTATTTTAATAACAAAATAAATTATACCATATAATATATTAATAAATATATATTTATTTTAATAGTAGAATAAATGACATAATATAATAAATTAATAATTGTACATTTATTTTATTAGTAAAATAAATTATATAATATATATACCATTATTAATCATTTTTACATATTAACAGCAACAAATACATATAGTTTTACTAAATACTTTACATAAATCAGCTATTATCAACTATCAGCTATCAGTTATCTGTTAATAATAATCGCTATTAATTATTAGTTATCAGTTGTATTCAATAGTTAAATCAAACAGTACCTTAATCTGTTATAAATTTTACTTCATTTGATTTTTTGGCCTTTCAAGAGTGTTTGTTTTAATTGTTGAAGGCAGTTAGTAGATATTTAAACATCTGAACTAACCTATTAGATAAATATATCAAAATTGTGACGATAACTAATAGACATCTAAATAATTACAATTTTGTATCAAATTCATTTTTAGAACTTTTTCTAATTGGTTAGTAGCTAATTTGAGATTGCTTTTTTACTTAAACTGTACTAGCTTTTTAAAATCTATTAATAACAAAGTCTTTAAAATAATTTTTTATTTTAATTAATTATAAATAATATAAAAATATTTAAATAATAATTAAATTAGTTATAATACTTATTCTAAATGATAAAAACATATGTTTATCTACATTAAAAAATAATTATAGTTTAAAAATTATATTTTTAATTTTAACATATGTTTATAATGAATTAAGAATTATATATCTATTTCAATAATAAATAATATAATATAACACATGTTCATCTTATATATCAACGACAGTTAAACATTATTTTATTAAAAATTTAGGATATATCAATCATAATTATTTATCTATTAGATATAGTCAATTATATCTAACAATTAAACTAAATACACACTTAAACGAAACAAAGCTGAATTGGGTGATGATTGCCTTTTTCAACAACCAATGACACAATATAGAAATACTACATATTCAAGTAGCATGTAAAAAACCTAGGGGCGTGAGTGGCTCGATTTCAGTTCAAAGCCTATATAAAAATCGAAATCAAATTAAAATTTTGGTACGATTTCAATTTTATTGTTTGTTGTTTTAATTTCAGTTTAGTTTGATTATCAATTTTTCTTTGACTCTATATATACAATGGCTAAACATGCCTGCACCTTATTATGCATACTTTTGGAAGATGCATTCCATAAGGAGTACTATCAACTTGTTGTTTATATAGCAAGAGCATCCTCCATCTGTTTGTGAGAGACTTGCTGCTCATCTGTATATGAAAGTGTATCAACTTTTATCTTCGATGATTTAGCGCTCTCCTGGTCGAAGAATATCTTGGCCTTTGGTAAGATCAGAGTGTGTATTTTGCGTATATTATACCATTTTGTAAGATAGCACATCGTTAGTTGGGCATGATCTATACGTTTATGGGAAAATAAGATATTTTTTCGCCACCATTATTGGTCTGCTTCTCTTTTATCTCGTTCATTGAGATAGCACCATCAAAATATCACAGGTAGTATTGTCATGCTTTCAATGCAGTAATTTTTTTTTTCCCTTAAAAATAAAGTATGGTGAGTAGAATGTGGGCAAAAGACCGTTCGCTGAGGATGGTATTGTTATTATTTTATATATAGTTTACTTTAGTATGTGTATTTTATATAATGTATATTACAATTTATGATAAATTGGTTTGAAACATAAATATTTTGTATTTTTTTTTTCTTTTCTTTCTTTTTCCTTGTGAAAAGAAGTATAGAATATGAATATTACTACTTTAAATTAGAATTGTGAGTTTTTCAAAAAAATTAATGAGTGACAATTCAATATATATATATATATATATATGTCAAATTTATCATGTGGATCAAAAAACTGATATAGAATATTAAGACATAAATTTTATATAATTTATATAAGTTCTTCTGATATAGAATATTCAAATACATAAATATGCCTGATTTGACTCAAAAAATAATTTCGTTCATTGAAATTGATAAAAAAAATTTAAGTATAAAGTTTTAATTAAAAATAAATATAAAATAAAATTTATTTTTAAATATAAAGTTTACTTAATGGACTAAAAATGCCAAATATTTATGTTAAATTACGATTATATCTAAAACTTTTTTTTGTTAATCAAATAAAATTTTAGATACTATATTGTAATTTATCATTAACTTTTTAAATTCAATTTAATTTAATTGGATACAGTCATGATAATTAAAAGTTCTGGATGATGTTTGGTATTTTTTGTCCAATTGCTCTTATTTTTTAATATTTGAATTGTTTTTGTATCCATAAATTATCTGAATATGTTTTGTACCCAATTATTATTATTTGAATAATATATGAATCTATTTATTTTTATTATTTTTAATTAATAATTTTTATAAAATATATATTTTTATTAATATTTTATATTTTAAAAATTTAATAATTTTATAAAATATTTAAATTTTATTAATTTAAAATATAATATAGAAATTTTAAATATAGAAAAATTTAGCGATATTATTATAAAAATATAATTTATGTTTAACTAATTATTTACATAAGCGATTGGTAGGACACTCAACATTTTGAATATGATTTGAATCTAGGTATTATTTTTTATTTGATCCATTGCTAGGATTTTAATGGTGGGAAAGGAAGTAGAATAGATGAGTAATCCTCGATCTTATTTTTTTTTTTTTAACTAAGCATAATATGGTGCTAGAGATGACAATGTTTTTTTCAAAATTGATTTTTCAGGCTGAGGTGATCCATTGCTTGAATTTTCCAGCTGAGGTATTTCATAATTTATTTAAATTCACCATTAATTTTAGATAAAAGTCACCAACAATTTAAAATGATTTATAAGATTTTTTAATTTTTTTTAAAAAAGAAAATGTTTAGTTTTAAAGTCTAAAATTGTTGTGAAAAATACACCCACACAAAATTTAACGTAGTTCGGTATAAGCATACTCCAACAAACAAATCCACTATCAAAGAAAAATAATAACAATTACTAATTATTTTTCTCACTGTCAAAATCATTCAAACAAAACTCACAAAATTCAACACACCTCTCCACTTTATTAGCTCTTTACAATGCATTCCATATAATGGACAACTAACTATTCATATATATAGGCCTAAAATCCAGTGCTTTTAGAATGCTAAATATTAATTTTCATAATTTAAATTCTACTAAACTTACTAAACTAATTATACTTCCTAATTCCAATTGGAATTGGACTTTAACAATCTTCACCTCTAAGTCAAATGGAATTAATCTTCACAATTTCTGCAAAAGTCAATTTTCTCTTGGGTACTTCCTTGCACTCTTGGTTGTTGACATTGTTTCTTGCTTCCACTTGTATTCTTCCAATCAATGTGCTTCCTTCCAATTTTTAGAGATTCTTTGTATCAATCTTCTCACTCTTCATGATAACAAGAGGACCTCACCTAACTCTCATGACTTCGTTATGAATCGAACACCCATAACCCAAAGAATCTAACTTACCCAAGAAAATTAAGTTCCTTTCAAATTTAGGAACGTATCTTACTTTATCAAACATTTTTACTTGATCACCATGTAGCTTGATCTTCGCTCTTCCAACACCTTTAACTTCCATCTTGTTCCCATTGGCTAACTTCCATCTTGTTCCCATTGGCTAACTTCACTTTTTTTCCTCCATTCTCTTTAATCACATCAAACCACTTCTTCTTTGAGCAAATATGAAATGGGTAAGTAGAATTTATTAACCACTCATCTTGTAATGGATCTTTTGCCTTTTCCTTATCATCATCCACTCTAAAACATTTACCATCAACACCATCATCCATTGCAATTGCAACAGTTCTTTATTTTTCTTTTCCATGACTCTCATTGAATTGTTTAAACTCTATAAGATCTTCCTTAATCTTAATACAATGGTATTGAATGTGACCCTTCTCATGACAGTAGTAGCATTCTCTATCTTTATGGTATACTCGTGGTCTCGAGCTCGATCTAATATTCCTTCTCCAATTCTTTCCACGTGGATTGCTTCTACTACGATTAGAACCAGCAACAAAAGCGTTACCTTCATTGCTACTACCTGTCTACTTGAACTTCTCATCATCTAAGATAACTGCGGTAACCTCCTCCACCTTCAAAGTCTCCTTTCAAACTGTTAGAGCTGTCATTAAACTTTTATAAGATTTTGGAAGAGAGGTTAAAAGTAGAAGGGCTTTATCTTTTTCATCAACCTTCATACCAACACTAGTCAATTGGGTAATTAATTTATTAAAAATATTAATGTGATTTCTCACATCAGTACCTTCACCCATTCTATGTTGGTATAACTCCTTCTTCAAGTACAAGTGATTTGTGAGTGACTTTGACATGTACAAGCTCTCCAATGTCTTTCACAAAATAACTGACAAAATTTCTTCCAAGACATTATACTTTACATCTGGGGCTAATGTCAATCTAATCATACTCAAAGCCCTTTGTTGAAGCTCCTCCTAATCATTATCTTTTATGGTCGTCGGTTGCTTCTCGTTTAATGCTTTAATTAATTCTTATTGCACAATAACATCATTCACGGTGCTTTGCTACAGACTGAAATTATTTTTCCCATCGAACGGCTCCACCTCAAATTTCGCGTTGTTCATCTTTGACATCTCAAACCATAGCTTGATACCACTTGTTATGCATCGCATAAGCGTGTAAACTATAAAGAAACAAAGCAAACACATAAAGTATCAATATTTACGTGGTTCACCCTATCAAAATAGGGCTATATCCATGGGCATGCCATCTTTCACTATCAATAAATAATAAATCATCATTATAAGCTCAAAGCTATACTATCCATAAACTCAATTACACTCAAGAGAACCCATACTATATCAACCTGCTTATAGTAAATATTAATTAGTCCCTCTCAATCTCTTTTAGACATAACTTAATATATTTACTATTATAATACTATACCACAAAAGGTGTCTTCAACTATATGGGCAAGAGCCCTCTTATCAATGGGTAAGAATTCTTTCCTCTTGAATTCTATGCCCGTTCTCCACCTTAGGCCAAAGCCTCTTTCCCTCCATGGGACTGCAATGGGCAGGAACCCCTCATCAATGGGCAAAGTCAAATCCTCAGCAATTGGTAAAACCCCTCTCTGCAATGGGCAATAGCCTCACTCCATGAGCTGAAAGCCAAATAATATTTTCCATTATTCTCCTATTTATACTATTAATTCTCTCAATCCTAATAGGAGTCCCACTTAATTTAGGAATAACACTAAAATAAGAGTTCTACTTTATATAGAAAATATTTCTCTATCCTATTAAAGAATATTTCTCCCACTCAAATTAAGAAAAGATCTCTGCAAATCCCAATAGGATTTTAATTCATAATTCTAACAAAAATAATTATTTTCAAGTCGATTCAAGTTTGATTTTGATATATTGACAAAAACTGTATACCTGCCCTGACTATTTTTGTTTGTCACCTCTAACATGGTGATAGGTTTATTGATTTTAATTAATGAGAGGTCATTAAGCCATTGTGATTGTGGACTATCAAACTGAAAACTTTAGTCAACTTTAAATCTCATCGAGCATTTGATTCCAAGGGAAAAGGATTAAATTTAACAACAATCTGGATTCCACATCTAACTTTTACTTCCGAAATGGCATTAATCTCAATGGTTAATAGTAAGTCATGCCATAGATTACCAAACTAATGGTTTGATATATCACGATCCAAATTATGGGTCGGACCGGCACTAGGACTTGGGTCAGCATAAGACCCTCAAAACTCGTAGTAAGCCCAACTAAACTCTAACCCATCAATAAGCCCATATTAAGCCCAATTTTAAGAAATCAATCGGACAGAGTTCGGCCATAATATGAACTAGACCAGTAATCTCTATAAAGCACATTTGGGGAGCTCAGCTTACTCATACAATTATCCACAAATTAAAATAAAATCAAGTGGAAGCTCAGCTTCCTCATCCAAACCATATGTCAATCCCGTTCAACCACACATGCATCATATAAAGTTTATAATTTCCAAAATAAATAATCTTTACAATCCCAAGTCAAATCAAATATGTCCTAATACATGCGAAGTTCTAGATTTTAACTGACAATATAAATTACAATAATAGACATAAAAGGACATGCAAAGAAGAGAACATGTCAATTATATGTAAAACTCTCTTGTAACCTGAAAAAATGAGGTGAACAGGAGTGAGCGTTCAACTCATAGAGTAAGATATCGATTTTAAAAATATTTTCTATAACTATCTAATTCTATTGCATCCCTAAGGATGAAATGCAACACCGATCAATAATTTCTCACCAAATTGAAATAATAGTCATCCAAAGAATAATTTGGAGCACTCACACATATATATACCATATCAAATAAAATAAATATGGGAGCTGATCCCTTATATAGCTCTCTTAATCTAAAACCAGCTAGTGATATCAACTCGAGTCGGACTTTTGCTTAATAATCCAATTGCGGGAGTCGGCGAAATCAACTTAAAGTCGTACTCACTACGACTTTCTTAAAAAGGACCGGGCCCCAAGCGAGATTAGCTCAAGCACATTTACCCGTCCTACCCATATTCATCACACCACACCACACACATATACACATGCTAACTGCTCCAAATTATTCAAAGGTGACATGCATAACCATTTACAAACAATAAAATGCAATATATAGCGTGCCTAGTAATTAGATATATATGTGTGTGTGTGTGTGTGTATGTGTGTGTGATGCATGAGTATGCCGTGATATATAATAATATTGAAATTATAATTAAAATCAATATCTATTCACAACACTTTAAAGATCACTGCGGTGGCTAGGCAGAGGAAGAAGGCTGTCCTGGCTCACCTAAATAATATATCAAAATTTATTAATAAACAACTTGAAACAAAGCTATGGAGAATCAAAAGACAGCCCAAAGGTTTTGCTAAAAATTCGGTAGAGTTCCCTTTATACCTAGGACCTACCCAACCTGCAAAAAGGTTCAAATAACACTTTTAAATATCAATTTCTCACAACTACAACTCATTAACAACATATGGTACCTCCTGCGCCCTCCAAATCAGTCAATGATCATGAATTAGAAAAATTACATTTTAGTCCCTAAAACTAACTTTTTATCAAAAAACTATCCAAACGAGCTTTAAAAATTCTAAAATTTTTTCTCATGGTTCTTAGCAATATTACTAAGCTAATACAAAAAGGAATTATAATTTTCTAACCTACCACAAATATTTTATGAATTTTTTTTTTGAAATTCTGGGAATGAACCTGGACAGCAATGTTGTCCATATTCATTCCTGGACAAATTTTAATTCTTTTATTTTATTTTATTTTATTTTTTTTATGATAATAAAAATAATATACTATAGATAATAATAATAATACAATTAACAAATGAAATAATAATAATAATAATAATAATAATAATAATAATAATACATGCAAAAATGATATTCATTTAACAAAAATACCATTGTGAAAATATTAATTTTAAAACAATGAATAAATATAAATAAATTATTAGCTTAATAAAAGAAAATATTTATAAAAAAATTTAGGTTGCTACATTTTTTCCCCCTTAAGAAAAATTTGTCCTCGAATTTTAAATAAAAAGCACCAAGGAAAAGAAGGTGGTTATTCGTTGCTTCTCTGATTCTGCTGTAGTGTCCTAGCTGTCATCATCATTCTGTAGCGGAACTCTTAATTCGGTAGGCACCAGTCTATACACATTCTCCTTAAAAGGAAATGACAGTGAGTACATAATGTTAAGTATGAAAGGACGATCAGAGTAGTAAAAGGAGTTAAATCGAGTTAGTTATCAGGGCTTGCAACCCTTCTGAAATATAAGCTGGAGAAAGTACTATTTGTGGGTGAGTTTTAGTGGATGAAATTGTTTCTAATAGGTAAATTTGAGGTTGAAGTTTGGAGAGTCGTAGGCAATATATGTGATTATATTAAGGAGAATGAACACATAAAATATCTTATCTGGAATTATAGCATAGCACACATTTTTTACAGCCATGTTAGTTTGGGTGGAACTTATAGTTTCAAGGGCTCCTATCTAACCATAATGAGCGATTTCCTACAAAGGGTACTAGGGAATGATAACTTCTGATGGTCGAGTTGGGAAAGGAGATACAAGAAGAATTTTCTATAGTCAATTACAAGTGTTACATAATATGAAGGATATGCTGGTAGGAACCAATCGTAAGGTTAGAATTCCAGAAGTGATGGAACTAGTAATCAAGATAAGACTAAGAAATAAAAAGAAGGTTAAAGTTGATGATGGAATGAACCGAATCATACATTAAAATGGGAGAAACTAATTACTAGAAGCGTCTTTTGGTGGAATGGCCTGGAGAGTTGGAAGAATTCCGGGGTTAAACATGCTCGCTTAAGAGAAATTCTAGGATGGGTGAAAAGTTCTCTATTCCACCAATGGGACAAAACCATGAGGCTCAAGATGGGGTGGGACAAAGCGGACAATTCGTTTAGTGGTTAGAGCAAGGGCGTTACATGATAAAAATAGGCAAGCCAAATTGACATGCATTCTTAAATATAAAACATGTTAATTACAAAAACATTGTTTTAACATTGTTGTGACTGTAATCTTATTCTTTTTGCAACATTGTTTTAGCAGTGTTGGATTCTTATTTATAGTATATCTAATTGCACTTGATTAGTTGAAATCACATTAGTCTCAGGCACATGGACTTGTTAACCAAGTGTGTCAAAAACAAGTTTAATTATATATGCCACTGGTGAATGGTAATCATTTATAGTCATGAGTTGAAGCCTCTAGTAGATCTAATTTAAGACTATGCATGGTCAACATAGCTTGATGCACTTGAAGATAGTGGTTATATTATGTATGCCAATAAGTTATTGGTTTCATGGGTTGATCAGGGTTTCCAATACGTAGTCCCATAAAATTGTTGCTAGAAAGGAAAAAACAGATGGAAACATTAAGGGCGACTCTAGGGATCAGAATGTCTAAACCCAATGAACCAAATGCTGAAATGACAGATGATGGACCACAAAATTGTGGAAAGAATGGGCCAACAAGGGGTATGAGAAATATGAGCATACCTATTTAGATAGAAACTTTAGCATGATGAAACCTATGTTTGAAAATCAGAAGGTTGGGAAGAACGATAAGAAAAATAATAAGAAAGAAAGAGATGGAGTTGATGATTCAAAACACTATAAGAAGGGAGAAAGTATATAAAAATTCTCTATATATTTGTATAAAATTTTAAATCAATTGATATAAAAAATGTTCTTAATATTATATTTTAAGAAAGTTTAACTAGTTTTGGTTTTATTCTTATTATTATATTTACAAGAATCACAATTCTTTTTTCTTATTTCTCTATTTTTATTCTATATCAATCGACTATCTTTTTTTTTAGAAACACAATATAATTAATAGTTTTTCAATATAAATTATTTATTTTAAATAAAGGAGATATCATAACGAAAAATTATCGAGTCACTAATTTATACTATTATATAGAAGAGTTATTTTATATTACCATAAATTTGATCTTAACAGTCATTATAATGAAATGAATACCAATTTGGTTCTTTCTATAATCTACTTAAATCCAAATTGTTTATTTTTATTTATGATTTTATGAAAAAAAATATATGGATTTTCTAAATTTTCACATTATCATTTTATATAATATATAATCTTCTATTTTAATTGAGTAAAATAAATTTTTTTACCCACTAACTCAATTTTTAGCTTCGCTTTTGCATGCAACCGCACACATACGTGCGCCCATTGTAATTAAATAACTGAATTTATTAAATTAAGTCATTTTGATAAAAGATGATTTGGTTTTCATTTTACTTATTATTTTAAAAATTAATTTTCAATTATTGATTTAGTTATTTTTTATTTAATAATTAAATTTACGAAATTTTTAACTAATATAAAATTATAATTTAATTAATAATATATTATTTATAGTTATTTTTTTATTATTTTATTTTTTAAATAAAATTAATCATAATGTATTTTTATTAATATTTTATTAATTAATAATATAAATTTTAATTAATTTAGTTATAATAAAAATCTGGTGAATTTTTGTTTTAATTTGATTTTTTAAATTAATTTAATTCAACTTGATTAATTTATTGAGTGTGTTTAGAGAGAGAGGAAATAAGGGTGATAAAAAAGGGAATCAAGATTCATGTAAAATAAAATAGAAGCAAGTAGATTTTAAATAATATAATTATTTAAATATAAAATCATTATTTACTCATACAAAAAGACAACAAATAGGGAAAATAATTACTTGATTCATGAAATTCAACTTCAAATAAGCTTATTTTTAAGTTTTTGTTTTTATTTTTATTTAAGTTTAAATAGATTTAAATTTTGATAAAAAATTAAAATAATAAAATTTTAATTTCTGATAATTAAATATTAATATATTTTTATTAAAAAAAATTATTACTGATATAAATATATGAAATTTAATTAACAAACTAATATTTTATTTTTTAAAATGAATTTATTTAAATTTAAACGAAAACTGTGAGTTAATTAAAAAAAATTTAAATGAATTTATTTGAACATAAATAAAAAAAAAATTCAGAGATAAAATTAAGTATTTCTCTCATTCTCCACCAACTTCTGAATTCTGTCAAGCTTCCAAGCAGTTAAATGGTAAACGAAATGATATTAAAAAAACAATTTTTTTTATTTAAAAATTACTCCTATTTATTTTTCAAAATATGATTTTTTTATTGAAAAATAATTTTATTTTATGATGCATAAAAATAATAATTTAGTTTTCATACAAAGAAAATTCAATAAAAGGGAGTTCATATTTAAAAAAAAAAAGATACGATATCAATCGATATGGAAATTTATCATATACTTTTTAAATTTTATTCATTTTAATTTAAACAATAAAATCAGTAACATTTTTATCTAATTTAATAAAAGAGACAAAGAGCATATATAAACTCTCTGCAACTATATTAATCTGGAAAATAAATTATATATTTTACTTTTTTTTAATACTAATAAATATGACATATTTTCTTACATTAAAAAATAATTGTTATTTTTTCATAAAAATACAATTTTAATAAAGTATTTTTTAAAAATTATATCATTATAATTTTCAAAATTAATTTTATTATTACCAATATTAAAATATAATAATTTTTTACTCACTAAAGATTTAAATTTTAAATTATTAAATTGAATAAAATTATAATTAATACTATAATTAATGTTCATTAAGTTAAAAAATAAAATAAATTTCAAAAAATTTAAAGTTCAAGATTCCTTTTATTAATTTTTAAAATATTTTTATATATCCAGAAGCAGAACTACTTTGTAGTTAGGGTCCCCAATTTGGGGCTATAGAAGTTTTTAAAAAATATCATTTTACCTTTAAATTAAATTTTGAAATTTAAAATTTTACTTATAAACTTTTGTATATTTTAAAAAAAAAACTATTATTTAATCTCCAATATTTTTATTCACACTTTATAAAAATTTAATTCACATTTTTATATTATTTATTTTTAATATCTTAATATTTATATTTTTACTTTAATTCTTATATTTTGTTAATATTTTATTTAATTTTTTAATATTTAATTATGGCCCTTAAAGATTATTTTTTATTTAGTTCTGTATATGTTGATTTTGAAAAATTATCATTATCTGTTAAGTTATTTTTATAAATTATTTATAAAAGAATTTAAATAAAATTTCTATACTTTCGGTCGAAATAAATAAATGTAAAATTAAATTTTAGACTAAATAATAAATCTTTATGTCTAAAGCTTTTTAAATAATTTAATTAAAAATATTTAAAAATATTTTAATATATTAAAATTACAAAAAAATATATAATTAAATATTATAATTATTAAAATAAAAATAATATTAATATTTTAAAAAATTATAATTAAAAAATAATTTAAAGATAAGTCGTATTTAATTATTACTTATCTACTTATTTTAAATCAATCCAAACGTTAATCAATTTAGGATTTTCTATTTCTGCCGGTATAAGTGAAATCCTTATGCCAAGCCAACCGCCCTCTCCACGACATATCTTCTTCTCTCCACAAACCATTTCTAATCGGAGCTCTTCAATTTTTGTTAGGGTTAGGGTTGATTAGAGCTATCGGAGTTTGTAAAGAATAGGTATGTCGCTCTATTTCCTCTTTGATTTTTGCAAAGCCTATTTGTCATCTTTATGATAATTTGATTTTTAATTTCTGATCTTTTAATTTTTTTTATTGGTTGGTTTTGGTAATCTTATTTGTTTTGTTTTCTTCTGGATTGTGTTCTTTGGTTAGGTTTTCCATTGAAGTTTAAGATGTTCTTCTTTTCAGATTTTGTTGTATTTTGGTTTTTTTTCCGTGATTTAGAGGCTTATTCGATCCTTTTATTGGGCAGTGAGGGGTTGCAGCCAACCAGGAGATGTATAAGGGAATAGGGTTACAGACTCCAAGAGGGTCTGGCACCAATGGTTATATACAGACCAACAAATTCTCCGTGAAGCCAAAGACTGCTAAGGTTGACCAGGGCACTGCTGGTTTCACCAAGAAACCCAATAAGGATATACTTGAGCATGAACGCAAGCGCCAAATCCATCTCAAGCTTGTTGTGCTTGAAGACATCCTCGCTGAACAAGGATATACCGATCTGGAAATTGCTGACAAGCTTCAAGATGCTAGGAAGATTTTAGAAGCTGCCTCAGCCTCTGAGGAAAGTGGTGGACCTGTTGCTACTGTGGTTTGTGAGACAAAGTAAACTGTCTCCCCCCTAGTTTTTTTTGTTGGTATAAATAGTTGAAAATTATTCTATATCCCAATAATTAAATCTTATTTCTTATTGTTTTGATATTTGTTACAAGATTGTTGTGACTGTAATCTTAATCTTTTTGCAACATTGTTTTAACGGTGTTGGATTCTTATTTATAGTATATCTAGTTGCACTTGATTAGTTGAAATCATGTTAGTCTCTGTGTGAAAACAAGTTTTATTGGGGAACAGTCACGTTGCACCACTGGTGAATAGAAATCGTTTATAATAACTGGTGGAAGCTTCTAGTAGATCTAATTTAAGACTATACATGGTCAACATAGTTTGATGCACTTGAAGATAGTGGTTATATTATATATGCAATTCTATGTTGACCAAATTAAGGCTGATTTATTGCTGTGGCAGAATTCTTCCCATTGAGTTTTGAATTTTCAAATATTTTGGTGTTGGAATTTCTCTTTCCTCTTTACATCTATGTTGTGTTCATTTATCTAGGCTGCATGACCTCTGTTTTCTTTTTTTTTTTTTTTTTTTTTTTAGGATGACCATGGCTTTAGTTATCCAAGTATTGTGGAGTCTTTGAATCTTCTGTATTTTAAGTTTACATCATTGGGCTCTTTATGGTATAATTCTGTTGTTTGGATAGTGTCTAATTCTAGTAGAAACTTGGGAGGCAGTATGGTTGCTTTAATATCTCCTCAGATATGATAGCTTCCACTGGTGCCTTTAAGGATGCTTAGATTATAAATTGTTTGTATTGATTGAAATACTCTTGGAAGATCTTGGTTTTTACGGCGCTAATATGGTTGTAGTTACGGCGCTAATATGGGAGTCTTTTCAGTCTTTTTTGGTATGAGCTTTTATTATCAAGCCAGATTCTTCTTTTGGCCTCTTTCGGATACAAAGTCATTCCTCTAAGTAAGAGGAGTATTATTTAGTTGATCAGATGTCTAATGCAGGTTCTGGTCTGCTGCTGCCCGTTTTGATCTTTGCAGCAAGTCTTGGTGCAGGGTCTTGACATTGGTTTTATTGGTTAGGAGAATTTTGCCTTGACATTGGGGTTTTGCTTCAATTTTATATTAGCCTTTTATGGCTCTTAGGCAACATCCAATTTTCCTTTCGGGTTATCTCCTGTGGCTTTGTTGTTTAGTTCTAGTTTGCATACTGTAACAGGCAGGCCTTGGTTTTCTTGTTTTGTGCTTTTATTCTAAAATCGTTCTCTTAGCATATCATTTCTTGGGTTGAATGTATCTGGGTGGTCTATCGACCAGAGTTTAATTGGAAATTGATATGCTATTTGATTTCACATTTTAATAAACTTTATTGCTTATCAAAAAAAATGTGGATGGAAAATGTTCTTACCAGATGATATTGTTGGTGTAAAGTTTCTGTCCGTAAGTTGCTGAAACTGATATACAACATTTTTAATTGAGTTCAATAAGTAATTATCAAGCTTTTATAGGGTCCCGGAAGCATGCTTCTTTTTTAAGACATCAATCAGATCATTAACATAAAGGTTAAGGATTGGCAGGCATCCCTGATGATAAACCACAAGATGGATGAGTACCAATTTTTGGGATTCAGAGATATGAACAATTTACGATATCTGATAAATAACAGTTCAACTCAATGAATACTGATTAAGATGGATTAGCAAAGAAAATAACATTTCTTGGAGTAGTCTTTTGGGGCTAGTCAATACATACTAACTGCCTGGAATTGGAAAGACAATGTTAAACTAAATTAACATGTTTAACCTTTGCACAATGGCGGATTTAGAAAAAAGAAAATTTTTTCTGAGTCAATATATAAACGATAAATAATAAAATATTATTAAAAAAATTACTGTAAAAATTTGGAAGTAATTAAACTTTTAAATACACAAAATATTTTTTTATCTTAACTAATTTTAAATTTTATCAAAAATAAGTTTTAATAATTAAATTTATGAAAGGTGTGTGTTTATGTATATATATAAAGAAACACACCGTTGGAACAAACATCCTCGCCATGTGCATTGTTAATGATGATAAATAAATTGCAATGTCATCATACGAAATAAATAAATTGCAAGATATATTTAATTTATAAATTAATATTCTATATAAAATTATAGTTGAAAATTTATGAATTGAAAAAAATATAATAAATTTGTGCTTTATGGATAATTAAGTAATAAAATGCATAATTACATATATTTCCATGGTTATTTTTTTGCTTAATTTTGTTGGAATAGATTTATATTGCATTCTTTTACTTATTTATACTTTAATATTTTTTTACAGACTTTTATTTTAAAATTTATTATCTTATAATAAAATTTTTAACAATTATAATATTGTACATATTATCTACTGTATTAAGTAAAAGTATATATATATATATATATATATATATATATATATATATATATATATATATATATATATACCTAACAAATGTATAACTATAAGAAGGAAAAAAAATCTAAAAATTAAGGACTTTTTAAATCTTGATAAGGAAAATAGTTGATTTTTTTTTATATAATTTACTCGAACATCCTTTATGCATGTCCATTTAACATTCTACATAAAATTAATCCTTTCAGAGTTTGTGGCTATTCTCACAATAATGCCTTTTCCAATATGAAATTATTATTGATGCGAGATATTGTTGTTGTTATTATTATAAAACCATCACAAATTAAACAAATTGTAAGCTATGTTTACTTTATAAATTAGCATTCTATATAAAATTATAGATGAATATTTATGAATCAACCAAAAAAATAAGAACTATGTTCTTTATGAGAAAAGATAATCAAGTAATATAACACATAATTACATATTAATTTTTATTAATAAATATAAATGTAAATCTAATAATATATATATATATATATATATATATATATATATATATATATATGGAACTCTATCTATAACATATATAGAGTTCATACGAAAATTAAAATCTAATTAATGTATAATTTCTTTATAAAATTTATTACTTGTAGATTCAATTTTATTTAATATTTAGTGGGATTATGTTATTTTTTATTTTTACTTATTTGAAAGTGAAAAATACATTAACTAGACATTTATGTATTGATAAATCATATGAAATCATGTACATTATATGTGAGAAAAAATATAAAACAATATACTTAATATTATATATTTATATATATATAAACAAAATTATAATTTTACATTTTACGACTCAATTTAGGTATAAATTAATTATAGTTTAATATTAAATATTGATTAAGTTAAGTGTGTGTGTGTGTATATATATATATAAAATTAAATATTTATAAATGGCACGTATATACAATGTTAATGATTTAAATACATGCAGTGAATTTATATTGATGAATTGACAAAAAAAAAATTATATTGATGAAGGTTTATTTATTTATTTATTTTTATTATGTAAATATTCTTAATGATTTTAGAGTATTAATGACTTTCAAATTATATCATTTTAAGAATATATTAATGTTAAAAAATATGATTTTTTTTATTTAAAATATTTTTACTTTATGATGCATAAAAATAATAATTTAGTTTTCATATAAAGAAAATTCACTAAAGGGAGTTCATATTAAAAAAAAAAAAAACAGAGATACTATTTAATCAATTAATTTGGAAATATATCATATATTCTTTTAATTTTATTCATTTTAATTTAAACAATAAAATTAGTAACAATTTTATCTAATTTAATAAAAAGAGACAAAAAGCATATATAAACTCTCCGCAACTATATTAATTAGGAAAATAAATTATATATTTTATAATACTTATAAATACAAAATATTTTCTTATTTTAAAAAATAATTATGTTATTTTATCATAAAAAATGCTATTTTGATAAAGTATTTTTAAAAATTATATTATCATAATTTCCAAAAATAATTTTTATTATTATCAATATTAAAATATAATATTTTTTTACTATAAAAGATTTAAATTTAATCTACTAAATTGAATAAATTTATAATTAATATTCATTAAGTTAAAAAATGAAATAAATTTCAAAAAATTTAAAGTTCAAGATTCCTTTTATTAATATTTAAAATATTTTTATATATTCGTAAACAAAACTACTTTGTGGTTGGAGTTCCCAATTTAGGTTGCAAAAGTTTTAAAAAATATCATTTTATCTTTAGATTTTAATAATATTTTAAAAATTATTGTTTACTCTCTTAAATTTTAAAATTTAAAATTTTACTTGCCAACTTTAATTTGTTTATTTAAAAAAAATTATTATTTAATCCTCTAATTTTTTTTATATTTCTATAAAAATTTAATTTTAATTTATTAAAATCACCGACAATATATAAAATTAAGTTTTACAATTATTAATGAAAATAATTTTAATATTTTTAAAAATTATTATTAAAAAATAATTTTAAAATAAATAAATTTATAACTTACCTACTTATTTTGAATCAAACCAAACCCATATAAGTTGGGTTTCACTGACTTTTGCCAAACCAAAAGCCCTCTCCACAAAATATATTCTTATCTCTGCAAATATCTCTAATTGGAGCTCTTGAAATTTTTGTCAGGGTTATCGCCGACAAGAGTCATCAGATTTTGTAAAGCCTATTTGTCGTATATATTCACCCTATTCACTCAAATCAAACAACTTGTTATTATCTAATTCGATTTCTTATCATTAATTAAATTTAAATTAATTTTAAATTAAATAATAAATAAATAATTTATTTTAAATTAAAATCATTTTTATTTATATATATATAATTAAATTTAATTAAATTCAGAAATTAAAATTAAAAATGAGATGACACATTTGACTTAATTACAATTAATTCTAAAGTAATTAATTATTTTTTAATTGAACTGATCAAATTAAAATTTAAAAATTTATATACATAATCATGTGTACGAAGAAAATAAGTGTAGAAAATAAATTTTATTTTTATTTTTTTACCTTAAAAATGAAAATAAAATTTATTATTAAATGAAAATAAAATTTATTATTATTTGTTACAAAAGAAATGTTACTGGAAGAAAATTATTGAATGAGAGAAGAGTAAAAAATAAAAAAAAATTTTATCTCTAAAAATATAAAGATTAAAAAAGATATTTTATATTATGAAAAACCTTTTGATTCGATTAATTATGAAATTATTTGATCTCTCAATCATGATTCATATTATTTTATCTGTTAATTATTAAAAAAATTGCTGTAAAATTTTAGAAGTAAATAAATTTTTAAACGCACAAAATACTTTTATAGATCTATATTTACATCAATAAATATTATGGAAATATTTAAAGATTATTTACGATTTACAAATTGACACGTGGTATCATAAAACCTCCCCGTCTATTTGTGGTTGCTTAAAAATATATTGTCATCAAATTGACAGAGACAAAAAATCTTAAAAAATCTGTAGAAATAATTTTTTTTCTAAGTTAAAAAAGTTAAGAATCCACTTAAGAGGAGAAAAATAAAAATCATATCAGACTAATTATTGTTTAAAAAACAATTTCCTGTTAATTGAAATTTAATTAAAAATAATTAATTTTTAGAGATATATAACAAAATGATCATATCCTGTAATATTTAAAATCGTAAACTTAAGAATTTTAAAATTCTTAAAAATTGTAATAAAAATAATTTTAGATAGTTATTATTTTTTTATAAGATAATATTTTAATAATTAAAATTTGAAAATATTTAAATAAAAAGATTGATATCTAATATGAAAAATTATTTTTTATGCAAAAATATAAAAATAAAAGTAAAAATAAAAAAAAGGAGATTACTTCACATGACTATCTTTTAAGTACTAGGTGACATTTTTATAAAGCTAGTTTTAAGGATAAGCTATACTACATGTACATATCTACATCGAGGGAAGTGGGATCAATTGAACTCATTGGCTTAATAAAATTTTTAATATACATGTGTGTGTGCCCCCCACGGGAATATTAAGATTTTCTAAAATACCATTTATTATTTTTATTATTTATAATTATATTTTTTTATTATTTAATTAATTTTAAAATTTATATAAATTTAAAATTTTTAGTCCTTATTTAAATTCTACTTTTATATATATATATATATATACTTAAAAAACTCTTCATGATTTATATTATTTACAAAAATAGAAAGGTATTTGATTTTCTATGAATAATTTTTTTATTGAATTAGATTTTTATCTCTATTTTATAATTATTTATGTAAAAATATTTTAATACAATAATAAATATTTTATTTACGTTTTATTAATAATAATAATAATAATAATTAATAATCATTCTAAAAATACTATATCCGAATCATTCTAATAAAAATAATAATTTGAAATAAATTATTACTAAAAATAATTATTTTCTAAGGCTTTTATATTAAAATTTTGTCATTTTCTGATTAAATTAAAATCATTTTAATGAATCTTAATAAATTTTTATATCTATTTTATAAATTATGTAAAAATATTTTAATACTATTACATTTGAGCTTACAAAAGAAGAGAAATTAGTTTTTGTATAATTCTTTTATTAACGTTTTTTAAGTTTTCTTTTAATTTACTTTCTTATAACTACTTTAAAAAATATTTCATATAAAATAAATTTATATATTATTTTAATTATACATATATTTCTAATATTTTTATTGCATTATTTTATTTTAATTATAGATATATTTTTAAAATTCTTCTTGCATTAATATATAAGTTTTTTTTTTTAAAGAAAACATTAATCCATAAGTCTAATATATATACTCCAACAAAAAGTTTGTTAAAAATTTTAAATTCGTTGATTTATAAAAAAAAAATATTTTATTAATACGTAATATATAATAAAATTATATAAATTTAAAATTTTTAAATAATATATAACTACTTATAAGCATATAAATATATATATATATATATATATATATATATATATATATATATATATATATATATATGAAAAAAATCATTTAATTAGATAAATATATATTTTTTTAAATTAATAATTAATATAATATATTGGACTTAAGTTTAATTATAAAATTAATATAATTAACAAGATGATTAAAATTTATAGTGCTAAGTTTTTAGTTTAAAATGGCACATTATTAAAAGATAAAAAAATGTTAATATGTTTACATATAAAAAAAAATATAATATTTTTTAATTTTTTTAATAATATAATTTTATTATTACTTAATAAATAGTGAAACATATAAAAATATATAAAAATAATTAAGAATCATTCTTTTAACAAAGAATTATTATTTTAATTTAATAGATTCATATTTTTATATAAATACAAATTGATGTTTTTAAAGAGTCTAATTTTATTAGCATTACTAACATCAGTGTTTTTTTACTTTATTATCATTATTTTTATTTTTTATATAAAAAGAAAATTATAGTTAATAATTTATTATTTATAAGAAAATATGAAATTATGCAAAATATTATATATCAAATATAAATTAATAATATTGATATTTATTCATATAGGTAAGCATGATTAATTCTATCAAATAAAATTAAAAGATTGAGTAAAAAATGACTAGAATTAAAAAATATATTAATATTATATGAAATTACACTAAATTAAATTTATTTCATTGTTATGTATATAAACTCTAAATAGTGTTGAAAAAGTTTAAATTTTTCACACTAATTATATATATTTTATAAAAATAACAAAATATTAAAAACTAATTAGTCTTGATAAATTTAACATTTCATTATTGAAGAAATTTAACATGAAAATATATAAACTAACAAAATAACAAATAATTAAATTTATATATTTATAAAACACTTTCTATTTTATAATTATATTATAATAATAAATATTCATAATAAAATTTATTCACTTATAATAATTTCTTATTTCCATTAATATATTTTTATTTTCATAAATTTAAATCTAAAAATGATAAAATGCACATATAACATACATGTCATAAAAAATGAAAAATTATATAATAATAATAATAATAATAATAATAATATTATTATTATTATTATTATTATTATTATTATTATTATTATTATAATAATAATAAAGCTATATCACATGCAAAAATTAATAAGAAATTATATATAAAAATATTAAATCATAGGTATATACAAAAATTTCTTGCTTCTCTTTTAATGTTTATATTACTAAATACACTTTCTGATTGGTTCACGAGAATTTGAAAGAAAATTTTACTTTATTATGCTTTTTATTTTCTATTTTAGCATATACACGTAGGAGCTCACACGTACATTGCGCGTACTCTATCCGCCGGTGACGGCCTTCAGAGTATTAGAGAGGCCGTGGATGAATTGAAGTTGAATCCTCCTTCTAGCAGAGGAGTTTTTAGATTTCTGGTAAATATGAATTTGCAAAATTTATAATATTCTTTTGAAATCATATCTGTTGATTGAATGAAATTTTTTAGATTATTTGCATCAAAACTTGAAAAAATTAATTCCATGTTGTTATTTAGGTGGTTTATCATAGATGGGCTTGAACAAATTTTTATTTTAGTGACCAATTTTAGGAGTTTAGATCTATTAGTGTGTGCTTTATTTCTATGTGGATACACTTTTTGGATTCACATCATTTACGGAGTTGTGAATTGTAACACCCCAAAAATTTTAAATTTATGAGTATTTTTGGTATTTTAATTTTATTTGAATTTTAGGAATTTTTTTGAGATTTTTCGGATTTTAAAAATTGGGTTTGATTTTCCGAAAATATAAACTTTGATGATTTTTAAAAATTAATTTAAAGACCACGTGGCAAAACTAAAAATATATTTGGAGTCTACGTATTTTTCTGAGTTTTATGGAATTTTTTCGGAATTTTTGGACCTCGTTTTCGGTCGCGAGGCAGAGTAAAAATTTAAAATTTTGTATTTCGAATCGAACCGGCCGAATCGAACCGAACCGGATCGGACTGGTCGAATCGGACCGACCATTTTCCTTCTTCCTTTTTCTTCTCCCGCGCGCGATGGCTCTCTCCCTTTTCTCTCTCGTTTCTCTCTCCTCTCGCCCCGGCCACGCGCCTTGATCCGGCCAGCTGACCGCGTAGCTAAGCCGTGGCCGCCCGAACGGCCGGTGAAAACGCCCCTGCGCGCGCGCGCCGCTTCGACTTCTCCGGCCGATCCGGCCACCGATTGGACCGGGTCTTGTGTCCAAAATCATCTACTCGGCGAGAGCTTTCCATAGACACCAAGAACGCCGAAATCCATCGAGCGGATTGTCCGATTTTTGCTCGGGAAGATTTTAGCCCATTTCGACTTTTGGGCTAGATTTCTCGAAAACCGTGAATCCCACAAGGAAACCGAGGCCACCAGCACGCTCCATTCGTCGAGAGCTTCGCAACGACATAAATTTCGAATTTTTCCGACACTGTTTTTCGGTGGGTCCCACGGAACTTCGCAGTGTATTTTCGACCATTAAATGAGCTTAGAAAATTCTGAAAAATTTATGTACTAACCCCCGTGTTATGGGCTTCGTGTAGGTATCCTCGATTCGCGGAAATTCGACGATTGGACCAAGATTCGTAAATTTCGGGCGAACGGACGTTACCGGAAAAGTCTCCGAATTGGACCGAGGTTTTGGCTAGCCCCCCATTGTCAGACGTCCCGAGAGCGTTCCCGAAGTCGGAATCGGCAAAGGTAAACCTGAACCTTGCTTTTTCGTAATTTTCTAGTGCTTAAATAGGATTAAAAATCCATAAAATATTTGTGGTAGCTTAGAAAATTACGATTCTTTTTGCAATAGCTTAGTAATATTGATAAGGACCGCGGGGCAAAGTTTTATAATTTTTAGAGCTTGTTTGGGCAGTTTTTGCAAAAATGATCAATAATAAGGACTAAATTAAAATTTTGCGTATTGTGATGGATGATTGATTTGATGGGCCCAGGAGGGGCTGTGTGATATGATTGAACTGTTGATATATGGATTGTGAATATAGAAGTGCGTTTTTTTTTTTTTTTTGCCCTTTTGCAGGTTGGGTAGGTCCTAGGTATAGGGGAGACTCTGCCGGATTTTCGGCACGACTTAGGACGTACTTGATCTTTTTCTTTGTTTGAATTGAGCCAAATTTATTAAATAGATGTAATGTAATTGTCAGGTGAACCGGGACAGCCTTCTTCCTCCGCCCAGCCGCCACAGTAAATTGTCGTCAAGTCTGTGAGTAAAATATTAATTTTAATTGTAATTTCGATATTATTATATGTTCAGCATGCCCATACATCACTTATATGCATATATTTATGTAGTTAAACTCTAGGCACGAATTATGTTGCATTCATAACTGTTAATGTGCCATGAATGTTGTTGTGGTAATTTGGAGCAGTGTGCGTGCGTTGGCGTGCGTGTGATGTGGTGTGGACTATGGATAGGGCCAGGCGATCACGGCTTGAGTAATTCATTGGACCCGATCCTTCGAGGGTAGTCACGGCTTGAGTAATTCATTTGGGACCCTCGATTTGGTTATTAAGTGGAAGTCCGAGCTTGAGTAATTACCGGCACCAAAGTTGGATTTAAGAGAGTCGTATAGGGATCACTCCCATATGTTATGATTGATACTACGGTGTGTGAGTGCTCCAAATTACCTTATGAAGCTATGATGTGAATATGAGGTTGATGTTGCATTTCACTCTACAGGGTGCATTAGTTACAGATAGTTACAGAGATTATGGTTAAAATTGATATTTTACTCTCTGAGTCGAACGCTCACTCCTGTTCAAAATTTTTTACAGCCAGGAGGATATTTTATTCAGGTTAACTCGCTTTTATACTTCGCAGGTTGTTTATCGATATTTGTGTAATTTTATTTACTCCTAGAATTTCCGCATGTGTTAGCAGTAATTATTTGAATTTGGTCTGTAATATTATTATCATGTTGGACCTGTAAACTTAATATTTTAAGTCTGTTTTGATGGATTGGATGAGGGAGCTGAGCTCCCATTTATTATTATGTTGATGAGTATGTGGAGGGTGAGCTGAGCTCCCCAATGGATTGTTTATTGTGTTTACAGGTCGGGTGAGTCGAAAACTCCCCGTTGGAAAGTCCATTTTATGGCCGGACTCTGTCCGTTTGTTTTCTTGAATTTAAGCCTAATGGGCCTTAGAGTTGGGTTAATGAACAGTTAGGCTTACTACGGGCCTCGGGGCTTTAGGTGCCCAGTCCTAGTCTTGGTCCGGCCCATAGGTTGGGTCGTGACAAATGTGGTATCAGAGCTTAGGCTCCAGATTCTTAGGGAATGTTGTCTAAAGTGTTGGGAAGAGTCTACTAGGAGTCACATGCGGAAATATAGGGTCCACATTCGTCTTGCATTGTCATCTTTGCTTCTAGTTTCTGCTCCATATGTTATGTATAAATATGAGTCTATAGAGCTGTGTAATGTGCAGTTTTGAATTTTGTGGGCTAATCTTTCTGAATTTCGTGAAAATGCGTAGAAGCGGAGAGCTGCCATCGCACGAGCGGATGTGCCTGACGAGGTGTCGGCACAGGATGAGGCGCCTGCCCCGAGGAGGCGGGGTAGGAGGCCTAGAGCTGCTCAAGTAGAAGAGCAGCTACCCACAGTTCAGGAACAGTCTTTCATGGCACAGGGTCCCATGGACCCCATGGCGCTACTCTAGCCGTCATGAGAGAACCATCGACATGATGGCGCAGATATGGTCCACCCTCCACAGCAGCGGCATCCACCGCACCAAGAGGGGAACCTTACAAAGCAGATCATAAATTTTAAGAAGTTGGTGCACGGTACTTATGATGTGTCGACGATGCATATCGGTTTAGATTCTCGCAGACAGCAGAATAGAATTACAATGATTGTGATAGAAGATTGATAGAGTGTGTGCAGCATGTCATGGGGCCTATGCCTAGACAATGGATGAATGACTACGTGTTACCCCGGATGGAGGGATTGACATGGGCTCAGTTTGTGGAACTTTTTATCAATCGGTTTGTGCCAGAAAGCTTCAGAGATTAGAAACAGTGGGCCTTTGAGGCCCTAAGACAGAATGGCAGATCTGTAGATGAATATGCTACAGAATTTCTGGAATTGAGCAGATATGCCCCTACAGCAGTGGCTACAGAAACTATGAAGGTGAAGAGGTTCCTAAAGGGGCTTGACAAGAGGTATGCGAACCTGGCCATGATGTCGGATCAGTCTTTTGATGTGGTGGTTGATCGAGCCAGACAGATTGAGATTAGCTATGCTGTGGATGACAGTGGGAGAGCAAAGAAAAAGCGAGCGAGAGGTTCCTCAGTGTCCCTTCCATGGGTACTCGGACGGTGGTGGCGTGGTAATTACAGAGGAAAGGGTAGGAGCAAGAGAAGTGGTTTGAACCACGGACCACGAGGATTGCACGAGTGCGGATCGGCAGGTGGTCACAATTGACAACGATTCTGGTGCAGTTCAGATCCTCCTTGGCACCTTGTGCACAGTGTGGAAGAGGACATTCAGACCTTGTTTGATGGGAACAGAGTATGCTTCAGTGTGGCCAACCGGTCACTTTGCTAGAGAATGCCCCATGTTCGGCAATGAGCCACGGATGGGGTCACGAGGTTACATTGCGAATGTTCCTCGGCGATTGTATCCGGCGCTTCCAACATGGCGGCGATCGATTCGATGGCCAACGGCGAAGACAAGGGGGCGTGGATTTGGAGGCGGTCAGAGGTAGAAGTCGATGTCGAGTTACGCCACTCGGGGTAGGGTCAAGCTCGGGATTTCACCCTCACCCACCAGGATGCTCAAGCTTCAAATGCGATTGTGGCGGTATTCTTCCAGTGCATTCTTATGAGGCTCGTGTTTTGATAGATCCGGGTGCTACGCACTCATTTGTCTCCCCTGTGTTTGCCATGAGGTTGGGTAGAAACCCTACAACTTTAGAATGCCCTTTGTCGGTAGCTACCCCACTTAGTGACAACATAGATGTAGATATGGTTTTTCCGGGTAGCCCAGTGGTAGTGGATGGAAAGATCCTCCCAGCAGACTTGGTTCCTCTACCAGTAATGGATTTTGATGTAATCCTGGGGATGGATTGGTTAGCAACTCATTTTGCCACCTTAGTGCGAGGAATAAAAAGGTGTATTTCCACATACCTGGTGTGGAAGAGTTTAGCTTTGATGGTGACAGGAGCGTGGCTCCGTATAATTTGGTGTCAGCAATTAGTGCTAGAAAAATGTTGAGGCGGGGATGCCAAGGGTATTTGGCATTGGTGAGAGATACATCTGTAGAAGGTGTCAGCATGGAAAATGTTCCTGTTGTCAGAGAATTCATGGATGTCTTCCCTGAGGAGCTTCCAGGGTTGCCACCAGGAAGGGAAATAGAGTTTTGCATTGATGTTGTCTTGGTACAAACCCCATATCGATGCCACCTTACAGGATGGCACTAGCGAGTGAAAGAGTGAAGGAGCAACTACAGGAGCTTTTGGACAAAGGTTTTATACGTCCGAGCACTTCATCTTGGGGCGCTCCTGTTTTATTTGTGAGAAAGAAGGATGGGTCATTGAGGTTGTGTATCGACTACAGACAGCTGAACAAGGTCACTGTGAAGAACAAGTATCCACTTCCTCGGATCGATGATTTGTTTGATCAGCTCCAAGGAGCTAGATTCTTTTCCAAGATAGACCTGCGATCAGGCTACCATCAGTTGAGAATCAGGAATGAGGACGTGTCCAAAACGGCTTTCAGGACAAGATATGGTCATTATGAGTTCTTGGTGATGTCTTTTGGACTCACTAATGCACCAAAGACCTTCATGGACTTGATGAGCAGGTGTTCAAGCCATTTTGGACCGCTTTGTCATCGTATTCATAGATGACATTCTCGTATACTCTCGGACCGAGGAAGAACACGTGTGGCACTTGAGGATGGTGTTGCGGACTTTGAGGAGCACCGGTATACGCCAAATTTTGAAATGTGAATTTTGGCTAAAAGCATCTCATTCTTGGAACACGTGGTTTCTAGTGACGGTATTCAAGTGGATCCCAAGAAAATTGAAGTCAGAATCGATTGGCTTAGGCCTACAACGATCAACGAGGTGCGAAGTTTTTAGGTTTAGTAGCTACTAAACGCGTTGTGTACAAGATATCTCCATCATAGCGGCTCCCTTAACTAAGTTGACCAGAAGAATGTTCCATTCATTTGGACAGATGATTGTGAGGTGAGTTTCGTAAGCTTAAGGAGTGTCTAACCACGCCTGTGTTGACACTACCGTGAGTGGTGAAGGATACACCGTGTATTGTGACGACTCGAGTTGGCCTAGGGTGTGTTTTGATGCGAGAATGGAAAGGTAGTGGCTTATGCTTCAAGGCGGTGAAGAGGCATGAGCGTAACTACCCCACCCATGATTTGGAAATGGCGGTGTAATCTTTGCACTGAAAACTGAGACACTACTGTATGGCGAAGTGTGCGAGATATACACCGACCACAAGAGTTTAAAGTACATCTTCCAACAGAGGACTTAAACTTGAGACAGAGGAGATGGATGGAGCTTACGAAGACTATGATTGCACCATCCGGTACCACCACCGGGAAGGCCAATGTTGTAGCAGATGCCTTGAGCGAGAAAATCTTACAGCGATTTGGCGCACATTTCAAGAGAGAAGAGACCATTAATTCAGGAGGTACATGAGTTCATGGATCAAGCTTTAATCCTATAACTTTCAGAACAGTGGGTATTGTTGGCTCACTTTTCAGTGATGCCAGACTTGAGGGACAGAGTTAGAGTTTCAAAGCAACTAGACCAACAATTGATGAAGATCATAGAAAGAGTACAGCAAGGTGAAGGTGGTGAGTTTGGGTTTGCCAATGATGGCGCCCTAGTGCAAGGTTCTAGGATATGTGTGCCCGATGTGGACAACCTCAGGAATGAAATCATGCGAGAGGCACACTATACATCATGCTGATGTCCACCTGTGTTCAACCAAGATGTACCATGATGTGAAAGATAGCTATTGGTGGAATGGCATGAAGAGAGACATTGCAGACTTTGTGTCCAAGTGCTTGACTTGTCAGAAGGTGAAGTTTGAACACCAGAGACCGTCAGGGAAGCTGCAAGAGCTCCCTATCCCAGAATGGAAGTGGGAAATGATCACTATGGATTTTGTGACTGGGTTGCCTCGTACCACGCGAGGATATGATTCGATATGGGTAATTGTAGACCGCTTGACCAAATCAGCTCACTTCTTACCTGTGAAGACTACATATTCTGTGGCACAGTATGCCCGGCTCTACATTCGAGAAATAGTCAGATTGCATGGAGTTTCGGCTTCCATAATATCGGCGAGAGGCCCCGATTCACTTCTCGGTTTTGGAGAAAGTTGCAGAGGCACTTGGCACCTGCAGTTGAACTTCAGATCTGACCTTCCACCCTCAGACAGACGGACAGTCCGAAAGGACAATCCAAACACTGGAAGACATGCTTCGCATGAGTGTTTTGGATTTTGGAGGTCAATGGGATGAGCAGCTAGCTTTGGTGGAGTTTGCCTACAACAACAGTTATCACTCCAGCATAGGGATGGCACCCTATGAGGCATTATATGGAAGAAAGTGTAGGTCTCCTCTGTGTTGGACAGAAATGGGGGAAGCAAGGGTGCATGATGTAGACCTGGTGCAGTACACTTCAGAGATGGTTCCCTTAATCGAGCAGCAACGACTTTCAAGAGGCGTAAGAGTTATGCAGACCCCAGACGGAGGGATGTGGAGTTTGCAGTGGGCGACTATGTATTCCTGAAGGTATCTCCAATGAAGGGAGTCATGAGATTCGGAAAGAAGGGCAAGTTGGCACCTCGGTATATCGGACCTTTTGAGGTTACGGATAGAGTTGGAGCAGTTGCCTACCGGTTGGAGCTACCACCCAACCTCTCTCACGTTCATCCCGTGTTTCACATCTCCATGCTCAGGAAATACATTCCCGATCCTTCTCATGTACTGCAGCCGGATGTGATAGAGCTAAAAGAGAACTTGACATTTGAGGAGCAGCCTGTAGCCATAGTGGACTACCAAGTGAGACAGCTGAGATCAAAACAGATCCCTATGGTTAAGGTTTTGTGGAGGAGTCAGTCAGTGGAAGAGTGCACCTGGGAGTCAGAACGGGACATGCATAGCAAGTACCCTTATCTGTTCAATGTATAATCATGTGCTTTATTCTGCCTTGTGTAAAAATTAGAGGATGAATTTTTTGTAAGGGGGGAAGAATGTAACACCCCAAAAATTTTAAATTTATGAGTATTTTTGGTATTTTAATTTTATTTGAATTTTAGGAATTTTTTTGAGATTTTTCGGATTTTAAAAATCGGGTTCGATTTTCCGAAAATATAAACTTTGATGATTTTTAAAAATTAATTTAAAGACAACGTGGCAAAACTAAAAATATATTTGAAGTCTACGTATTTTTCTGAGTTTTATGGAATTTTTTCGAAATTTTTGGACCTCGTTTTCGGTCCCGAGGCAGAGTAAAAATTCAAAATTTTGTATTTCGAATCGAACCGGCCGAATCGAACCGGACCGGATCGGACCGGTCGAATCGGACCGGCCCTTTTCCTTCTTCCTTTTTCTTCTCCCGCGCGCGATGGCTCTCTCCCTTTTCTCTCTCGTTTCTCTCTCCTCTCCGCCCCCAGCCGCCGCCCAGCCACGCGCCGACAATGGAAAAAGCAGCCTTACGCGCGCGCGCGCCGCTTCGACTTCTCCGGCCGATCCGGCCACCGATTGGACCGGGTCTTGTGTCCAAAATCATCTACTCGGCGAGAGCTTTCCATAGACACCAAGAACGCCGAAATCCATCGAGCGGATTGTCCGATTTTTGCTCGGGAAGATTTTAGCCCATTTCGACTTTTGGGCTAGATTTCTCGAAAACCGTGAATCCCACAAGGAAACCGAGGCCACCAGCACGCTCCATTCGTCGAGAGCTTCGCAACGACATAAATTTCGAATTTTTCCGACACCGTTTTTCGGTGGGTCCCACGGAACTTCGCAGTGTATTTTCGACCATTAAATGAGCTTAGAAAATTCTGAAAAATTTATGTACTAACCCCCGTGTTATGGGCTTCGTGTAGGTATCCTCGATTCGCGGAAATTCGACAGTTGACCGGGTCTGCAAATTTCGGGCCAGACAGACCCGTTACCGGAAAAGTCTCCGAATTGGACCGAGGTTTTGGCTAGCCCCCCATTGTCAGACGTCCCGAGCGCGTTCCCGAAGTCGGAATCGGCAAAGGTAAACCCGAACCTTGCTTTTTCGTAATTTTCTAGTGCTTAAATAGGATTAAAAATCCATAAAATATTCGTGGTAGCTTAGAAAATTACGATTCTTTTTGCAATAGCTTAGTAATATTGCTAAGGACCGCGGGGCAAAGTTTTATAATTTTTAGAGCTTGTTTGGGCAGTTTTTGCAAAAATGATCAATAATAAGGACTAAATTGAAATTTTGCGTATTGTGATGGATGATTGATTTGATGGGCCCAGGAGGGGCTGTGTGATATGATTGAACTATTGATATATGGATTGTGAATATAGAAGTGCGTTTTTTTTTTTGCCCTTTTGCAGGTTGGGTAGGTCCTAGGTATAGGGGAGACTCTGCCGGATTTTCGGCACGACTTAGGACGTACTTGATCTTTTTCTTTGTTTGTATTGAGTCAAATTTATTAAATAGATGTAATTGTCACGACCCAACCTATGGGCCGGACCGGCACTAGGACCTGGGCCAGCCTAAAGCCCCCGAGGCCCGTAGTAAGCCTTAACTATTCATTAACCCAACTCTAAGGCCCATTTGGGCCCAATATCAAGAAAACAAACGGACAGAGTCCGGCCATAAAATGGACTTTCCAACGGGGAGTTTTCGACTCACCCGACCTGTAAACACAATAAACAATCCATTGGGGAGCTCAGCTCACCCTCCACATACTCATCAACATAATAATAAATGGGAGCTCAGCTCCCTCATCCAATCCATCAAACAGACTTAAAATATTAAGTTTACAGGTCCAACATGAATATAATATTACAGACCAATTTCAAATAATTACTGCTAACACATGCGGAAATTCTAGGAGTAATTAAAATTACACAATATTGATAAACAACCTGCGAGGTAAAAAGGCAGGTTAACCCAGAACAAAATATCCTCCTGTGGCCTGTAAAAATTTTTGAACAGGAGTGAGCGTTCGACTCAGAGAGTAAAATATCAATCTTAACTATAATCTCTATAACTATCTGAAACTAATGCAACCTGTAGAGTGAAATGCAACATACACAACATTTTCACATCATAACATCAAAAAGGTAATTTGGAGCACTCACACACCCTGTAGTATCAATCATAACATATGGGAGCTGATCCCCTATACAGCTCTCTTAAATCCAACCTGGTGCCAGCGAATTACTCAAGCTCGGACTTCCACTTAATAACCAAATCGAGGGTCCCAGCGAATTACTCAAGCCGTGACTACCCCTCGAAGGAACGGGTCCCAGCGAATTACTCAAGCCGTGACTACCCCGTCCTATCCATAGTCCACACCACATCACACGCACGCCAACGCACGCACACTGCTCCAAATTACCACAACAACATCCATGGTACATCAACAGTTATGAATGCAACATAAATCGTGCCTAGAGTTTAACTACATAAATATATGCATATAAGTGATGCATGGGCATGCTGAACATATAATAATATCGAAATTATAATTAAAATTAATATTTTACTCACAGACTTGACGACAAATTACTGTGGCGGCTGGGCGGAGGAAGAAGGCTGTCCCGGCTCACCTGACAATCATATTACATTTATTTAATACAATCTGACTCAATACAAATAAAGAAAAAGACCAATTACGTCCTAAGTCGTGCCGAAAATCCGGCAGAGTCTCCCCTATACCTAGGACCTACCCAACCTGCAAAAGGGCTAAAAACGCACTTCTATACTCACAATCCATACATCAACAGTTCAATCATATCACACAGCCCCTCCTGGGCCCATCAAATCAATCATCCATCACAATACGCAAAATTTCAATTTAGTCCTTATTATTGATCATTTTTGCAAAAACTGCCCAAACAAGCTCTAAAAATTATAAAACTTTGCCCCGCGGTCCTTAGCAATATTACTAAGCTATTGCAAAAAGAATCGTAATTTTCTAAGCTACCACGAATATTTTATGGATTTTTAATCCTATTTAAGCACTAGAAAATTACGTAAAAACTAGGTTCGGGTTTACCTTTGCCGATTTCGACTTCGGGACGCGCTCGACGCGTCGACAATGGGGGCTAGCCAAAACCTCGCCCAATTCGAGACTTTTCCGGTCACGGTCCGTTCGCCCGAAATTTGCGCATCTTGGTCAATCGCCGAATTTCGCGAATCGAGGATACCTACACGAAGCCCATAACACGGGGTTAGCACATAAATTTTCGAATTTTCTAAGCTCATTTAATGCTCGAAATTACACTGCGAAGTTCCGTGGGACCCACCGAAAAACGGTGTCGGAAAAATTCAAAATTTATGTCGTTGCGAAGCTCTCGACGAATGGAGAGTGCTGGTGGCCTCGGTTTCCTCGTGGGATTCACGGTTTTCGAGAAATCTAGCCCAAAAGTCGAAATGGGCTTAAATCTTCCCGAGCAAAAATCGGACAAACCGCTCGATGGATTTCGGCGTTCTTGGTGTCTATGGAAAGCTCTCGCCGAGTAGATGATTTTAGACACAAGACCCGGTCCAATCGGTGGCCGGATCGGCCGGATTTGACGGAGAAATCGGAGCGACAGCGAGGGGAGGAGAGAGAAAAGAAAGAGAAAAGAGAGGGACGACGCGCGGGGGAGAAGAAAAAGGAAAGGGAGCCGGTTCGATTCGACCGGTCCGATTCGGTCCGGTTTGATTCGGCCGGTTCGATTCGAAATACAAAATTTTGAATTTTTACTCTGCCTCGGGACCGAAAACGAGGTCCAAAAATTCTGAAAAAATTTCGTAAAACTCAGAAAAATACGTAGACTCCAAATATATTTTTAGTTTTGCCACGTGGTCTTTAAATTAATTTTTAAAAATCATCAAAGTTTATATTTTCGAAAAATCGAACCCGATTTTTAAAATCCGAAAAATCTCAAAAAAATTCCTAAAATTTAAATAAAATTAAAATATCAAAAATACTCATAAATAATAAAATTTGGGGTGTTACATTCTTCCCCCCTTACAGAAAATTCGTCCTCGAATTTTTACACAAGGCAGAATAAAACACATGATTATGCATTGAACAAGTAAGGGTACTTGCTACGCATGTCCCGCTCTGACTCCCAGGTGCACTCTTCCACTGACTGACTCCTCCACAAAACCTTAACCATAGGGATCTGTTTGGATCTCAGCTGTCTCACTTGGTAGTCCACTATGGCTACAGGCTGCTCCTCAAATGTCAAATTTTCTTTTAGCTCTATCACATCCGGCTGCAGTACATGAGAAGGATCGGGAATGTATTTCCTGAGCATGGAGATGTGAAACACGGGATGAACGTGAGAAAGGTTGGGTGGTAGCTCCAACCGTGAGCAATCGCTCCAACTCTATCAAGAACCTCAAAATGTCCGATATACTGAGGTGCCAACTTGCCCTTCTTTCATAATATCATTACTCACTTCATTGGATATACATTCAGGAATACATAGTCGCCCACTGCAAACTCCACATCCCTCCGTCTGGGTCCGCTAACTCTTCGCTCTTTGAAAGTTTCGATCGTTCACGATTAAGGAACCATCTCTGAAGTGTACTGCACTAGGTCTACATCATGCACTTTCGCTTCCCCCATTTCTGTCCAACACAGAGGAGACCTACACTTTCTTCCATATAATGCCTCATAGGGTGCCAACCCTATCTTTGGAGTGATAATCGTTGTTGTAGGCAAACTCCACGAGCTAGTCGCTCATCCCATTGACCTCCAAAATCCAAGACACTCATGCGAAGCATGTCTTCCAGTGTTTGGATCGTCCTTTCGGACTGTCCGTCTGTCTGAGGGTGGAAGGCTGTACTGAAGTTCAACTGTGTGCCAAGTGCCTCCTGCAACTTTCTCCAAAACCGAGAAGTGAACTGGGGCCCTCTATCAGATATTATGGAAGCCGGAACTCCATGCAATCTGACTATTTCTCGAATGTAGAGCCGGGCATACTGTGCCACAGAGTATGTAGTCTTTACAGGTAAGAAGTGAGCTGATTTGGTCAAGGCGTCTACAATTACCCATATCGAGTCATATCCTCGCGTGGTACGAGGCAACCTATCCACAAAATCCATAGTAATCATTTCCCACTTCCATTACGGGATAGGAGCTCTTGCAGCTTCCCTGACGGTCTCTGGTGTTCAAACTTCACCTTCTGACAAGTCAAGCACTTGGACACAAAGTCTGCTATGTCTCTCTTCATGCCATTCCACCAGTAGCTATCTTTCACATCATGGTACATCTTGGTGGAACCTGGGTGGATACTGTACAGTGTATAGTGTGCCTCTTGCATGATTTCATTCCTGAGGTTGTCCACATCGGGCACACATATCCTAGAACCTTGCACTAGGGCGCCATCATTGGCAAATCCAAACTCACCACCTTCACCTTGCTGTACTCTTTCTATGATCTTCATCAATTGTTGGTCTCTGTGCTGGGAAACTCTAACTCTGTCCCTCAAGTCTGGCCTCACTGAAAAGTGAGCCAACAATACCCCCTCATCTGAAAGATCTAGGATTAGACCTTGATCCATCAACTCATGTACTTCCTGAATCAATGGTCTTTTCTCTGCTGAAATGTGCGCCAAACTGCCAGAAGATTTTCTGCTCAAGGCATCTGCCACAACATTGGCCTTCCCAGGGTGGTACTGGATGGTGCAATCATAGTCTTTCAGAAGCTCCATCCATCTCCTCTGTCTCAAGTTTAAATCCCTCTGTTGGAAGATGTACTTTAAACTCTTGTGGTCGGTGTATATCTCGCACACTTCACCGTACAGGTAGTGTCTCCAGATTTTAAGTGCAAAGACTACAGCCGCCATTTCCAAATCATGGGTGGGGTAGTTCTGCTCATGCCTCTTCAGCTGCCTTGAAGCATAAGCCACTACCTTTCCATTCTGCATCAAAACACACCCTAGGCCAACTCTGGAGGCGTCACAGTACACGGCGTATCCTTCACCACTCACAGGTAGTGTCAACACAGGGGCAGTGGTTAGACACTCCTTGAGCTTCTGGAAACTCACCTCACAGTCATCTGTCCAAATGAATGGAACATTCTTCCTGGTCAACTTAGTTAGGGGAGCCGCTATCCTGGAGAAATCTTGCACAAAACGCCTGTAGTAGCCAGCTAAACCCAGAAAACTTCGCACCTCAGTGACTGTTGTAGGCCTAAGCCAATCAGTTACAGCTTCAATTTTCTTGGGATCCACTTGAATACCGTCACTTGAAACCACGTGTCCCAAGAATGAGATGCTTTCTAGCCAAAATTCACATTTCGAAAATTTGGCATATAGCTGGTGCTCCCTCAACGTTTGCAACACCATCCTCAAGTGCCACACGTGTTCTTCCTCGGTCCGAGAGTATACCAGAATGTCATCTATGAATACGATGACAAAACGGTCCAAAAATGGCTTGAACACCCTGTTCATCAAGTCCATGAAGGTCTTTGGTGCATTAGTGAGTCCAAAAGACATCACCAAGAACTCATAATGACCATATCTTGTCCTGAAAGCCGTTTTGGACACGTCCTCATTCCTGATTCTCAACTGATGGTAGCCTGATCGCAGGTCTATCTTGGAAAAGAATCTAGCTCCTTGGAGCTGATCAAACAAATCATCGATCCGAGGAAGTGGATACTTGTTCTTCACAGTCACCTTGTTCAGCTGTCTGTAGTCGATACACAACCTCAATGACCCATCCTTCTTTCTCACAAATAGAACAGGAGCACCCCAGGGTGAAGTGCTCGGACGTATGAAACCCTTGTCCAAGAGCTCCTGTAGTTGCTCCTTCAGCTCTTTCAATTCTGCTGGGAGGATCTTTCCATCCACTACCACTGGGCTACCCGGAAAAATCATATCTACATCTATGTTGTCGCTAAGTGGGGTAGCTACCGACAAAGGGCATTCTAAAGTTGTAGGGTTTCTACCCAACCTCATGGCAAACACAGGGGAGACAAATGAGTGCATAGCACCCGGATCTATCAAAACACGAGCCTCATAAGAACGGACGGAAGAATACACGCCTGGCGCATTTGAAGCTTGAGCATCCCGGTGGGTTAGGGTGAAAACTCGAGCTTGACCCCTACTGAGTGGCGTAACCACGATCATCGACTTCTACCTCGATCGCCTCCAAATCCACGTCCCCCTTGTCCTCGGCCACTGTTGTACTGGATCGCCTGCCATGTTGGAAGCACCGGATACAATCGCCGAGGAACATTATATGAGAACCTCGTGACCCCATCGTGGCTCGCCGAACATGGGGCATTCTCTAGCAAAGTGACCGGTTGGCCACACAGAAGCATACTCTGATCCCATCAAACAAGGTCTGAATGTCCTCTTCCACACTGTGCACAAGGTGCCAAGGAGGATCTGAACTGCACCGAACTGCATGCCCGATCGTGACCACCGCTGGATCCGTGCACTGGTCCGAATCCTCGTGGTGCAGTGTCTAAACCACTTCTCTTGCTCCTACCCTTTCCTCTGTAATTACCACAGCCACCACCGTCAGGAGTACCCATGGAAAGGACACACGAGAACCCTACGCTCTGTTTTTCTTTGCTCTTCATTTGTCATCCACGGATAGCTAATCTCAATCATGCAGCTCGATCAACCACCACATCAAAAGACCGATCCGACATCATGGCCAGTTCGCATACCTCTGTCAAGCCCCTTTAGGAACCTCTTCACCTTCATAGTTTCGTAGCTCTGCTGTAGGGGCATATCTGCTCAATTCGAAATTGCAGAGCATATTCATCTACTGCACCGCCATTCTGTCTTAAGGCCTCAAAGGCCCACCGCTTCGATCTCTAAAAGCTTTACGCACAAACCGATTGATAAAAGTTCCACAACCGAGCCCATGTCAAACCCTCCATCCGGGTAACACGTAGTCATTCATCCATTGTCTAGGCATGGGCCCCATGACGTCTTGCATACACTCTATCAATCTTCTATCGATCAAGCGTAATTACATTCTGCTGCTGCGAGAATCCAGAAACCGATATGCATCGTCGACACATCATAAGTACCGTGCACCAACTTCTTAAAATTTATGATCTGTTTGTGCGGTTCCCCTCTTGGTGCGATGGATCTGCTTGCTGTGGAGGGTGGACCATATCTTGGCCATCATGTCGATGGTTCTCTGCAGACCCGGCTAGAGTAGCGCCATGGGGTCCATGGGACCACTGTGCCATGAAAGACTGTTCTTGAGCGTGGGTAGCGCTCTTCTACTTGAGCGGCTCTAGGCCTCCTACCCGCCTCCTCGGGCGGCGCCTCATCTGTCCGACACCTCGTCGGGCACATCTGCAGTTACAGTGCGATGGCGGCTCTCACCTTCTACGCATTTTCACGAAATTCAGCGACATTAGCCCACAAAATTCAAAAGCGCACATTGCACAACTCTATAGACTCATATTTACACACAATATATGAAGCAGAAACTAGAAGCAAAGACGACAATGCAAGACGAATATGGACCCTATTTTTCCGCATGTGACTCCTATTAGACTTTTCCCAACACTTTAGACAACTTTTCCCTAGGAATCTGTAGCCTAAGCTCTGATACCACATTTGTCACGACCCAACCTATGGGCCGGACCCAAAGACTAGGACTCAGGCCACCTAAAGCCCCGAGGCCCGTAGTAAGCCTTAACTATTCATTAACCCCACTCTAAGGCCCATTTGGGCCCAATATCAAGAAAACAAACGGACAGAGTCCGGCCATAAAATGGACTTTCCAACGGGGAGTTTTCGACTCACCCGACCTGTAAACACAATAAACAATCCATTGGGGAGCTCAGCTCACCCTCCACATACTCATCAACATAATAATAAATGGGAGCTCAGCTCCCTCATCCAATCCATCAAACAGACTTAAAATATTAAGTTTACATGTCCAACATGAATATAATATTACGGACCAATTTCAAATAATTACCGCTAACACATGCGGAAATTCTAGGAGTAATTAAAATTACACAATATTGATAAACAACTGCGAGGTAAAAAGCGAGTTAACCTGAACAAAATATCCTCCTGTGGCTGTAAAATTTTTGAACAGGAGTGAGCGTTCGACTCGAGAGTAAAATATCAATCTTAACTATAATCTCTATAACTATCTCAAACTAATGCAACTTTGTAGAGTGAAATGCAACATACACAACATTTTCACATCATAACATCAAAAGGTAATTTGGAGCACTCACACACCTGTAGTATCAATCATAACATATGGGGTGATCCCTATCTGACTCTCTTAAATCCAACACAGTGCGGTAATTACTCAAGCTCGGACTTCCACTTAATAACCAAATCGAGGTCCCAGTGAATTACTCAAGCGTGACTACCCCTCGAAGGAACGGGTCCCAATGAATTACTCAAGCGTGACTACCCGTCCTATCCATAGTCCACACCACATCACACGCACGCCAACGCACGCTTTGCTCCAAATTACCACAACAACATCCATGGTACATCAGATTATGAATGCAACATAAATCGTGCCTAGAGTTTAACTACATAAATATATGCATATAAGTGATGCATGGGCATGTTGAACATATAATAATATCGAAATTCTAATTAAAATTAATATTTTACTCACAGACTTGACGACAAATTACTGTGGCGGTGGGCGGAGGAAGAAAGGTCATCGGCTCACGACAATCATATAAAATATATTTAATACAATCTGACTCAATACAAATAAATAAAAAGACCAATAACTTCCTAAGTCGTGCGAAAATCAGAGTCTCCCTATACCTAGGACCTACCCAACTGCAAAGGGCTAAAACGCACTTCTATACTAACAAAACATACATCAACAGTTAAATCATATCACACATCCCCTACAGCGCCCATAAAATCAATCATCAATCACAATAACCAAAAAATCAATTTAGAACTTATTATTGATCATTTTTTCAAAAACTGCCCAAACAAGCTCTAAAAATTATAAAACATTGCCGCTCGGTCCTGAGCACGGTTTCTAAGGTATTGCAAAAAGAATCGTAATTTTCTAAGCTACCACGAATATTTTATGGATTTTTAATCCTATTTAAGCACTAGAAAATTACGTAAAAACTAGGTTCGGGTTTACCTTTGCGATTCGACTTGAGGACGCTCGGGGCGTCTGACAATGGGGGGCTAGCCAAAACCTCGGCCCAATTCGGAGACTTTTCCGGTCACGGGTCTGTCTGGCCCGAAATTTGCAGACCCGGTCAACTGTCGAATTTCCGCGAATCGAGGATACCTACACGAAGCCCATAACACGGGGGTTAGCACATAAATTTTTCAGAATTTTCTAAGCTCATTTAATGCTCGAAATTACACTGAGAAGTTCCTTGTGACCCACCGAAAAACTTTGTCTGAAAAATTCGAAATTTATGTCTTTGCGAATCTCTCGACGAATGGAGCGTCTGGTGGCCTCGGTTTCCTCGTGGGATTCACGGTTTAGAAATCTAGCCCAAAAGTCGAAATGGGCTAAAATCTTCCCGAGCAAAAATCGGACAAACCGCTCGATGGATTTCGGCGTTCTTGGTGTCTATGGAAAGCTCTCGCCGAGTAGATGATTTTAGACACAAGACCCGGTCCAATTGGCGGCGGATCGGCGGATTTGGCCGAGAGCTGGAGCGGCAGCGCGAGGAGGAGGAGAGAAAAGAAAGAGAAAAGGGAGGGACGACGCGCGCAGGAGAAGAAAAAGGAAAGGGAGCCGGTTCGATTCGACCGGTCCGATCCGGTCAGGTTCGATTCGGCCGGTTCGATTCGAAATACAAAATTTTGAATTTTTACTCTGCCTCGGGACCGAAAACGAGGTCCAAAAATTCCGAAAAAATTCCGTAAAACTCAGAAAAATACGTAGACTCCAAATATATTTTTAGTTTTGCCACGTGGTCTTTAAATTAATTTTTAAAAATCATCAAATTTTATATTTTTGTAAAATATAAACCGATTTTTAAAATCAAAAATCTCAAAAAATTCCTAAAATTTAAATAAAATTAAAATATCAAAAATACTCATAAATAATAAAATTTGGGGTGTTACTGAGAATGTAATTGTCGTGAGCCGATGACCTTCTTCCTCCGCCACCACGATGAAATTGTCGTCAAGTCTGTGAGTAAAATATTAATTTTAATTGTAATTTCGATATTATTATATGTTCAGCATGCCCATGCATCACTTATATGCATATATTTATGTAGTTAAACTCTAGGCACGAATTATGTTGCATTCATAACTGTTAATGTGCCATGAATGTTGTTGTGGTAATTTGGAGCAGTGTGCGTGCGTTGGCGTGCGTGTGATGTGGTGTGGACTATGGATAGGACAGGCGATCCACGGCTTGAGTAATTCGCTGGGACCCGATCCTTCGAGGGGTAGTCACGGCTTGAGTAATTCGCTGGGACCCTCGAATTGGTTATTAAGTGGAAGTCCGAGCTTGAGTAATTCGCTGGCACCAGGTTGGATTTAAGAGAGCTGTATAGGGGATCAGCTCCCATATGTTATGATTGATACTACAGGGTGTGTGAGTGCTCCAAATTACCTTTTTGATGCTATGATGTGAATATGATGTTGATGTTGCATTTCACTCTACAGGGTGCATTAGTTACAGATAGTTATAGAGATTATGGTTAAAATTGATATTTTACTCTCTGAGTCGAACGCTCACTCATGTTCAAAAATTTTTACAGGCTGCAGGAGGATATTTTATTCTGGGTTTAACCTGTTTTTATACTTCGCAGGTTGTTTATCAATATTTGTGTAATTTTATTTACTCCTAGAATTTCCGCATGTGTTAGCAGTAATTATTTGAATTTGGTCTGTAATATTATTATCATGTTGGACCTGTAAACTTAATATTTTAAGTCTGTTTTGATGGATTGGATGAGGGAGCTGAGCTCCCATTTATTATTATGTTGATGAGTATGTGGAGGGTGAGCTGAGCTCCCAAATGGATTGTTTATTGTGTTTACAGGTCGGGTGAGTCGAAAACTCCCCGTTGGAAAGTCCATTTTATGGCCGGACTCTGTCCGTTTGTTTTCTTGAATTTAGGCCCAATGGGCCTTAGAGTTGGGTTAATGAACAGTTAGGCTTACTACGGGCCTCGGGGGCTTTAGGCTGGCCCAGGTCCTAGTGCCGGTCCGGCCCATAGGTTGGGTCGTGACATGAATGAGCTGTAACAGTCAGCTTTGCAACTTTGAATTCATCGGTAGTGTTCTATTTCTTCGTTATATGGTTCAGCTTGGGCCTTTGTGTCTTTTGTTGTTTGCATAGTTTTAGGGAACATCATTAGTGTTTAATCCCTTATTAATTTTCAGGTTTTGCTTGCAATGGTTAAGTTGGATTTTTCAACAATTCATATGCTGTTGTGAGTTTTGTTTTTGTTAGTTTCTATGAGTGGTAGTCCATGTGTGAACGCTTGAGGATTTATGCATGTCATTTGTCTCGAGAGAACATTTTTGGTGAGATTTTCTATTTATGGAAATTAAATTAATCACTAGGATGGCCATAGAGTTGAAAATAGCTAGCAAGTGGTGGTTTGCTCAGCCTTAGACTAATCGTGTGTCTTATCTTTTAGTGTGCGTGCGTGTGGTATACTATCAACTTCTTGTTTGTATAGCAATAGCATTTTTCTGTTTGTGAGCTCATCTTAATATGGAAGTGTATCATCTTCTATCTTCGATGATTTAGCTCTTCTGGTCCAAGAATATCCTGGTCTCTGGTAGGATCAGAGAGTGGTCTGCTGCTCTTCTATCTCGTCCATTGATACAGCACCATCAAAATATCACTTGGTGTTTCTGATGGGAAATATCATGTTGTAATTTTTTTTTTTTTTCAAAAAAAACAGAATGGTGTAATTTTCTTGAGTAGAATGTGGGCAAAAGACCGATCAAGAGTGGGGATGGCAGGATTTTGTTAAAATCACTCTATCCATTATTATTTTTAATAAATGAATTCGTGCCAATTTAACTTTTGAATTCGTCCCATATCTAATGAAAATTTTACTTGAATTATTTGAATGCGTTCTTTATTATTACTGAATAATTTATGAATCTATTTATTTTTATTATTTTTAATTAATAATTTTTATAAAAAAATATATATTTTTTATTAATATTTTGTGTTTTAAAAATTTAATAATTTTATAAAATATTTGAATTTTATTAATTTAAAATATAATACATAAAAGTTAATGAATATTATTATAAAAATATATTTAATATTTAATTAATTATTTAAATAAACAAGTTCACATTATATACTATTCGAACTCTCATATGGGATAGATGAGGAATCCTCTATTTGATTTTTTAACTAATCATAATATGGTAAAACTCTTTCCTCCTTCGAAAAGATCCTCTTTTTCCTATTCTTGTATGACTCTACGTGTCATGGTGCTAGAGGTGACCATGTTTTTTTGAACTCGAATTTTCTAGTTGAGGCAATCCATTACTTGAATTTTCTAGTTGAGGTAAAAATCAGTTGATTGATTTGTCACAAAAGCCACTGCAATTGCGGACTGTCAAACTTTGGTCAACTTGAAAACCCATCGAGGGTTTGATTCCAGGAGAAAGGGATTAAATTTAATGGCAATATGGCTTTTGCTTACGAAATGGCATTAATCTCAACAGTTATGATTCAATCATGCCACGATAAGTCAAATTTTCATGCATTCTTAAATATGAAACGTGTTAATTACAATGGCATTCAGGTAGAGATCTGCTTCTAATTATATTTACACAGAAGCAATGGCAAGGACAATAATCACAATACAGCAAACTTGTAACGGTAGATAATATAATTGAATGGTATATCCTTTAAATATATGGATATTCTTCAATTATGCGCTGAAACCCTTGTTAAGGGAGCTCCATGGACCAGATGGAAAGCTCACACAAGCTTGTGCTGATGCTTCGGCCATCTGTTCCTCTCCAATTCCAGCATTGCAGAGGTTTGCAATAGACCGCATGTGCTTCATTCCGTACTGGGACAGGGATCCACAATGTGTCTCAAATGTCCTCACCTGCACAACCGAACGAGGTAACTTAAGTGAAAAGGGTACAGTTGACATCAAATCTGTCATCTGAAAGTATTAAAAAAGAAATATTACCAGTGTTTTGAGGCACATCCAATCATCAACAACAGGTTTTCCAGCAGGACGAATTGCGTTCAGCACCTCTGAGGCTTTTTCAATTCCAAATAGGAGCTTCCCAACAAGTTTCATGCTGTTGTCTATATGCATCCTATGAGACATTGCTTCAACAAACTGCTTCTGAGCTTTAACCTTTCTAGTAGAGCCATCAGGGGCCTTGCGGTACTGCAGAAAATATAGATGGCAGCCATGGTCAGATTGAATAAAAGCAGAAGAGTTGGTTGCTTTGAAAACGGTAGGGTGCTGAAGATGGGATCATCTCCATGGTGTTGCAACTGATGCATGACTTCCCAGTTCCTACAATAAGTTTCATATTAATCTTCTTCCTACCTTCTGTTTTCTATCTACCAGCCTAGCATTTCCCCACCCACGTATAAGGACTTTGTGCACCGAACACCTAGTATAGCACCCAGGAAGTGATTTTACAAACTCCCTAAAAACTTTTTCTGCTATCATTAAATGTGTTCCAATTCTGACAATTTTAACAAATTTAATCATAATCTTCATTCTCATTGCACCAACCTTCACCATAAAAAATAATGGTTTTTTCGCATAAGTAAATTCATCCTTTCATCCACAAATCAATTATTCACAACATTAAAAAGGCAATATTTCAATTTTATATCGAATGAAGAGGTAGAACAAATACCTTATGCCAGAAATGGACGAGATCAGCATCACGCTGGTTAACAGCTTTTGAAGGAGGTCTCAAAGATTTTTCATCCACAAAAGTATAGTTATCATTTGCAGGATTTGTACCCATATACAGGAAGAGATTATTTGTGCTAAGTCCTGTATCACCATATTGCATGACATGAGAGCCATATGCAGAATTGTCATTCGCAGTTCTCCTTTTAACCTGTAAATGGATCACAATAAAACCAGATGATAATGTAGGCAAAAAAGAACACCATATGAAAGTGAAGGCACTTGGAATGTTCTCCACTGGTTACTTCAAACAAATAAAATTTAATGACTATGTGATGTAGAACCATAAAGAAGAAATGAATTATCAAATTCTATTAATTCTAAATTGTCAATATAAACGATACTAAGCTCTCTAATAAAATACCTAGATGATTTATTTATAGTATAATATTAATCCTACTACTACTAGGATTAAGAATTTTAAAATAAGAAAATATTAATCCAATCTAATGAGGAATATATAACCAACACTAATTAGGAAATTCTAAACAATAAAATTCCCAAATAACTAAAATACTACTTCCTAATTAAATTTCCTAAATAATAGAAACCTAAACTTAATTTTAAGATGAAAAAAATAAATCAAAAGAATTCCTAAATTTAGTTTTTCTTGACTACATCACTTTGTTATTCCACAATTGCAAAGTAATGTGGATGGAAAAATGTTCTTACCAGTTGATATTGTTGGTATAAAGTTTCTGTCTGTAAATTGTGTATGTCACTGTAGAAAAGTTCAAAATATTAAAACTTGTACACAAACAATCATTTGAAAAAAATATGTTAATAAACTTGAGATTTCATTTCTCAGCCTAGCAAATTGTAGAAAATAATAATAATAATAAAAAGAAAAGAAATTTAGCCTTGAGAATGTACCCAAAAGCCCAAGCTCATGTTCAGCCAAAACAAGAAGTAAATCATCTGCTTGTGCCTAATGGTTTTGCTTTTCAATTAAAATTTATTGCCATCATTTTGTAGGTTGGGTGGTGAAAACAACTGAATCATGTGCTCCCATTTCAATACCAACTTCCTAACATCTAGGTAAACAGTAAATTTGAATACGTTCTGCATACCTGTCCTCCATCCAAGCAACACTATATAAGTCACCCAAACATGTGTCATATTCTGGGGGAGGACTGGGATACTCTCCGGGGCAGTAGGTGCCCCAACTGCTCTCTACTGCATTAGCTGCTGTGGTTGCATAAATATTCAAACCCTTGGGAAGAAGGCCCTCAAAGATGCTCCCTGATTCACAAGCTTCAAGATAGAACACCTACAATTTTAAAGATATTGCCTGTCAAAAAAATTTAACTTTGCTGAAACTGATATACAACATTTTTAATTGAGTTCAATGAGTAATTACCAAGCTTTTATAGGTCCCGGAAGCATGCTTCTTTTTTAAGACATCAATCAGATCATTAGCATAAAGGTAAGGATTGGTAGGCATCCCTGATGATAAACCACAAGATGGACAAGTACCAATTTTTAGCATTCAGAAATATGAAAAATTCACGAGATCTGATAAATAACAGTTCAACTCAATGAACACTGAGTAAGATGGATTAGCAAAGAAAACAACATTTCTTGGAGTGGTCTTTTGGGGCTAGGCAATACATACTAACTGCTTGGAATTGGAAAGACTATATTAAACTAGCTTGTTTAACCTCAAAACCTCTGCACAATGGCAGATCTAGAAAATTTTTTTTCCGATGTCGATATATAAAAAATAACTAATAAAATATAATTAAAAAAATTAACTGAAGTCTTTTATTAATTTATCATAAATACAACTATATTATTTTGTCTTGATAAAGCTAATTATTAAAAAAATTATTATAAAATTTTAAAAGTAAATAAACTTTTAAATGCACAAAATACTTTTTTATCTGAACTAATTTTAAATTTTATCAAAAATAGGGTTCAATGATTAAATTTATGAGGGATCAATAAATATATATATATATATATATATATATATATATATATATATATATATATATATATATATTGTCAAAGAATATTTCTTAAAAAAGAGGGATCAATTGACCTCTTATTTTATACTTTCAATCCGCTAGTGCCTATGCACAATAAAGACTGAGAGTTTCTAATTATAGCTGACAAGAAAACTTTTAAGGCATCCTAAATCCCATTCAATCCCTTCTCAAAATTGAACCTTAGTCCAAAGGGGAATGAGGAAATTAGGAAAAGGAAAAGTTAAAACGTTCAAATTCTCATAGCTATTTACTGCTGTTGTCTACCTTTACACACAGCATCATATAAACTATTTTTTAGTTTGGTGACCAACTCTTCAGAAGCATCCTAGTCCCTACTACTACAACTAGATTGGGCATAGAAGCATTGAAGAGTATGTTTCCTGAGATTATGGCTTTAGTTTGAAACTAAAATGCAAGGTCAGCATTTTTGAAATTTAAAATCAGAAGGGGCAGTATATATTTTTTTAATATTTTTCTCCTGCCTGATGCATTTGTAAGCATGCAATGATTACATTGAAATTTAAGCAAATTCCAATAGAGGATTATTTCTGTTGATACTAACCTAGTATCCCAGGACCCCCATGATCGGTGTAATAAATGAAAATATGATCATTAGGACCACTATCAACAACTTTCCCACTACCACCAGTAAGAGCAGTTTTGTTTCCAAGGATAGCAGCCAAAAAATTGTTGACAGTAACATCTTCACCAGTGTAATCCTGCCATAAGAAAATCCACCTCATGAGAAGGAAGGCGCAATTTATGCATAGGTAATTTGACAACTAAGCTTTGGAAATAAACACACCTTTGGAACACCCTTATAAACATCCTCGCCATGTGGATTGTTAATGATGATCCCAGGCCTTGGGTTTTCTTCATTATAAGCAATGTCATCATACATGAAAACCACGATATTTTCCTCCTTCAGTCCACCTTTCCTCAAGAGTTGATAAGCATGGCAAACATCAGCCTGAAGAACCAAAGGTACATAGCCAAAATCAGTCAAAAGATAAAATGATAAATGTCAGCAACTCTAAACTGAACATTATGGAGCCACTGAGATTTATGACACAAATTTGTAATGGATTTTTGACAAATCAGAATCAACTGTGTTCTTGTGGATCTATTGGATCATTCTTTAGAAAAATTGCACATTTCTCTAATTAACCACAGATATCTTGTTATAAAAGATGCACATTATTTTGCAAAAAGAGTGCCTTCTCTTATGAGAGCGTTGCTAGGGGATCAGATGGATATAGCAGTTCCAGTTCACCTCTTTGCCCTTTTGTCTCCGGTGTTTGTTGTTCTCTAAAGAAGTCTTCCTAGTGACCCATTCCCCTAACACTCTGCTTGAGATGAGATAAAGTTATTTAAAGCAAGGCTTTCTAAAGTAAAATTTTTCATTATTTTTTATTCTTTTAATTTTTTATTGTTTGAGATGAAAAGAGTTCTTCAAGATATTTGAATATTTTAAAAGAAAACCTTCTCAACCCATCAATTTGGAGGGTTGGAAAATAGATTTTTTTGGTAAGATTTTTAAAAACCTCCAAAAATCTTATTTTAGAAAAATCATGGGTTCTCCCAAACAAATATCCAAGGTTTTGAAACTTATGAAACTTCATCCCAAACAGAGGCTAAATTATGAAATATTGGATCATAAAGAACTGTCCAAATTCACAAGCTTTTAGTTCATCTACCTCTGTAACAAGTATAAAAATTCTCTTCTTCTCCTCCACTTGTTTTCCCTCAACAAGAAAGAAATATAGAGAAGATAAGAAAAGGGATTAATACACAATTGATTGACAGACTTATAGTCCAGAGAGACCAATCACATGTCCATGTAAGATGGGTAACATGTCAATAGTGTTTTTAAACCCTCATGAAGCTCGATGCGGGTGTCAATAGAGATTAAAGTACATTCCAATAATCAAGTCTACTGGGACGTGATAGACATGATCAAGGCGAAGCCCATTACAACCACACAAAGGACAATGTGTTTAGTTGTCATTTGTAAGTATGCAAGCTTTTTGAGAAATTTCATTGCCCGACAGCAACACAATAGGCACTGACTCAACGAAATTGTTCATTCCCATCCCCAGCCATTACAGAGTAATAAGACAAATAATTGAAGCCATTGGTTAAAGCAAGACAAGCAATGAAAGTTAAAGACTAATTATATTTTGTCTGGTCAATAAAGAGCTCACTATTGATTTTGAGTTTTGACAATATTTGAACAGTTCAACAACCATAAATCACCTTGGAATTAAGAACAACTAGAAATGTACATCAACCCAACTAAATCTTAATTCTAAACTAGTTAGACTCAGCTACGTGGATCATTTGCCTCCATTAAGACCACTAATTCTTTTTTTAACTCCTAAGTTTGCCCTCGTTTCTTTACTCTAGCAACTTCAATATACACAACTCAATACACCAATGAGCATGATTAAGTTCTATTTGTTTGTCGTCATACTTCCCGTAGCTAAAAAAAGAGACACTACTAATCCCTTTACTTACTCATCTTCCACCCTCCAAGCTCCAAAAAGAACTTAGTTAAAAAAATCAGATTCACAAAAGCCACATAAGCTTGATCATTCAAATTACAAAATACAATAATAAACGAGTTAAAATTACTAACCGGGGGGTTGGGGGGGAGGTAAGCTCAGCTACAATGAATGAAGATGAAATTGCAAAGATCATCAAAATAAAAAAAAAAAAAAAAAAAAAAAAAAAAAAAAGCCATAACATAGAAAATTTAGTAATCACTAATCATGACCTGGTGCCTGTAATTCCAGTACCCGCTAGATCCGGCAATAAGAATTGCCCATCTCGTCCCAGTGGAGTCGTCATCTTCAGCAACATTAGCACCACCAGGACGGAAGAAGCTAGACGCTTCCGATGGCAACCGGATAACGTCTTCGACGATGTCTCTGCTACCGACGGAGAGACCGCATATAGCAAAAAGAAGGAGAATTACGCCGGTGGCTAGGCGCGTCATAATCGGTTTTCCGGTGAAGCGGGAGGAACGTTGAAAGGTTGGTGAAAACTGAAAATATTGGCAGGTTTGAAGAACAGGCAGGCGTGTTCATTTATAGCCGGCTGGTGCTTTACCGATGGCCCAAACTTTTTCCACGTGGGTGGGTCCCGTTTCCTGTGGATGGTCAGGATGTGATTGATCGGACGAGGGTAAATCCCACCGTCACACCTCAGCGTGAGAACAGATGATTACTGGAAGTTATAAACTACAGCGTATGCATTATACACTCTGAAATTTATAAATTCTCTTCTAAATAGAATTTCCCATACTAATAAACTCCAGACCTGCCAAGAGCGGGTCCAGTTCGTAACCGGCCCATTGAGTAGTCGGTTTGAATCGGTTCATTCACGCTTTCAGACTGATTTTTGTCTGTTTATGAAACAATTCTGGTTGGAGTTTTTTTACAGTTATGATTGGATTCTGATTTGGTCTAAGTTAAGACCGTTTCAGTCTAATTCTAGTTTTGGTTTAAATTTACACAGGCTAATTAACTTTAAAAACTTATAAAAATTATTTTATTGCTTATTTGAGAATACTTCAAGAATTAAAGATACCCACATAATCTACATAAATTCGAAAAAATTTATAAAAAAATAAAATTTCATAAATCTTAAGTTGAACTTAAAAATTTTAAATATGTTAATTAATTTGAAAAATTCATAGAAATTAATATATACTTTATTTGAGCATTGTCTGAGATTTAAATATGCTCAAATTATTTATATAATCTGTGAAAAATATTTAAAAATAAAATTTTAAAAATTTCAAATTCAATTTAAAAAATTAAAATATGCTAATTAATTTTAAAAATTTATAGAAATTATTGTGCATTATTTTAAAAATTTAAAAATTAAATTATTTATATAATATAAAAAATTTTAAAAATTAAAATAAATTAAATCATGCCAACAACTGTTCAGAACAGTCGATTCAAATTAACCTGTTTTGATTCAAAAAAGGAGAAACCATAATTGATCTGCCTCTCTCCAATCTCGACCTGATTTAAAGACCGAAACCGTTGATTCGGTCCAGTACACAGTCTAAACCGCCGTGTGCCTGCTAAACTCCACTGGTAAAATGTCCGATGAATTATATGTCTCGGATTATGGATTAATGATCTGGTGGGGACAGGATCCATTAGGGCCGTCACATACTTGGCTTCACATGTAAGTCATGGTGGAATCTGCTGCATTGGATAGCTATTGTTTCCGATATTTTTGGGAATCAGTTGCTTTGGGAAATGGGAAACTTCGTCTGCCTGTGGGGGCCAAAGTGATCTCATTTATGGTCGGTTAAGTAAAGGCTCTCCCATTCCATTAGAAAGTAAGCTACAGCATAGTAAATTGAGTAATTTATAATAAATTCTTAAAATATGTTTAAAATTGTGGCATATTAATTTTATTTTATTATTAGTAATAATTTAAATATTTAAAGTTAATTTTTATTAATTTCTAGTAATAATTTGAACATTAGCTCTATTAATTTTTTTTCAATTTAAATAATTAGTTCTAAAATTTTATTTTATTAATTAAATAATTATTTATTTTATTGTACATAAATATATATATATATATATTATAAATATTATTTGTTTGAAAAATTAAATAATTGTGTATTTTATGAAAAAACATCTAAATTTCTTTTAAATTGATTGATTATAAAATTATATAATCTAATTGAAATAAAATTTTAATTTCAAATATATATTTAATGTATTTTGTAGAATATTTATAAATTATAAATAAATTAACAAAATAATTTTTTTCTCATAATTTTTTTGAAAACATGCTAAAAGAAATTTTATAATTATATATTTATTAAAAATTACTATACTAAAATATTATTTTACAAAATTATACATCATAATATAAAAAAAATTAAGAATTTAGCAAAACATATTATTTGTTATTAAAAAAATTTTTACTATTTGAAAAAGCATATTATTATTTAATAAATTAATTTTAAGTATTTTATATTTAAACAATTATAATTATAAATATTTGTATAGAATATCTAATTATTTAAATATAAAGTAAATAATTACTTAAATATAAAATTTAAATTATTAGACTATTTTATCAATAAAATAAAATTTAAGAGATTAAATTATTTTAAATTAAAAAGAAGTTAACGAGTTAATGATAGACTTGAATGACATGAATTAATTTATTAATTAGACTCAAATTTTAAAGACTAAATTATTATAAATACAATAGGATTAACCTATAATTTTTGACATAACTCAAGACTAATTTATAAATTATCCTTATTCATTTATTAAAAATATTACTATAAACAAAATAATTTTTTTATAAAATAAATTAACTATTTTATATTATTTTATATTTAAACAAATATAATTATAAAAAAATATTTAATATTTTTATAAAATATCTAATTATTTAAATATAAAATTAATAATTACTTAAATATAAAATTTAAATATAAGAATTATTTTATTAATAAACAAAATTTTAAAATTATTCAAATTAAAATATAGTTGACAGTTAATTTGAACTGCAGACACTAATTTATTAGTAGACTCAAACTTCAAGGAGGACTAAATTCTTAATCATAAATACAATAAGGATTGACCTGTAGTTTTTCAGAAACTAATTATAAATTATTTAAGAAAATATTACCTTTTAATAATAACAATAATTATAAATAAAATAAAATTTACAATTAAAAATATAAAATGAAATAAAGTTACCATTAAAAATGCAAATACAAAATAAATCTTCCGATTCAGCATATCTCCCTCAATCAGTGCTGTTGAGTTTGGCAGCCATTTATCATCACGTTCATAGTAGGAACTGGACACAATATTTTGGGTAAAATAAATACTGTTTCGTTAAACACAATTTTTTTTTTTTCAAATGTAAAAGTGCAATAGAAATAGAGGGTTCATATAAGATTCATAGACCCAATACATAAAAGATCCAAACCCATAAACCGATCCACCTACAAATGGCAAACACTCAAAAGCCTCTAAAAAAAAAAAAACCCTAAATCTACGCGGTGGAGCTTTCGACCCGACAGGTGACTTGGTAATGCATCACTCGTATACCGGTGAGTCACTTAAAATTTTTTGGTCGACACATTAAAAAAATATACATGTTAAAAATAATAATGTAACGACCAAGCTTGGAGATCGTTACCAGCGTTATGGATCAGGTCAACTTAAAACTGTTGTAATCCATAGCAAGCTGTCAAACATAAACATAAACATATCTCTGTATCTCAGAATCTAAGTATACTCTAAACCATTACACTTTAATTTTTTCATTCATAATTAACAAAAAAATTGATTAAGAATTTGAACCATTACATATATAAAATCACTAAAGTCTAATTAGTTAATACATATATACTCACATGAGGAGTTAGCTTAGATTTCGGACATATATAATTACATTACTTATACTTAAGATAAAACATTTATAAAAATCTTGAATACCAATACAGTAACTATTCATTTGCATGTTACATCTACTAAACATACAACATACATAGGAGAACTCTACAGCTACTCCTACTGCTCAAATGCCAAAAAACTCTTCTACTCTCGCACCTAGGGTTAGGGGAAAGAAGTGAGCTTACACAAGCTCAATGAGTAAACTAACTAACATCAATTAATTATAGCATTCATTTCATATATATGCAATGTATTATCTAAATGAGTTTTCACATCATAAACATTCCACATAAAATAGAGCGGTCACCAGTGATTCTCCAAATCTAATGTGCCCGGCTTATACAGGACTCCTAAGGATTTTCGCTTAATATATCTATTGTGTCCGACTCATACAAAGGCTCCTCAGAACTTTTGCTTAAAAGTAGTGTGCCAGGGGATTATTAGGCCTCATCTAGTCTTACCACCATAGATCATGCATGATCATATTATAAACATAACATATACATAACATAGGGGAAACCAGTGGGTCATCTAAATTATATAATGCATCAATAACAATTATGAAAAAATACAACATATTCATACTCTAGATACATACATCCTAGTAAACAATGAAATTATACATGTTGATGATCATGAATTACATTTAAATAATTTACATTTATTAGGGTTAGAGTTATTCATCTCTTATAGCTTATCAACCACCTAACATGAATAAAAGCTATCCTCCAATCCTTAACTTTCCGAGTTTTTCAAGTCCGATCTTATACACATCAGAACTTAAGGAGTTATTCGAAGCTCTAGAATTTTATGCACATATCAAACATCTTTTTCTAGGCTTTTAGAAACTATAAATTTATGTTTTGGAACCTTAAAATTAAAGGAGAAATAAAGCTAGCAAAACAAAGTTTGGCTGCTAGAGTCTTGGACTTTAGCTACCGAATCCTTGGATATCGGGTGCCCACTTCGGACAGTAGCCACTATGGCTATCAAAGTCTTAAACTTCTGTTACCGAACTTGAAATTTCTCCAGATTCATTTCTAAGAAACTACATGCTTCGACTCCCAAAATAATGGTTTTTGATTCCTAAACCTGAAAATTTGTAAAATTCCCAAGTTGAAAACCAACAGAAATCTCTCCCAAAACAAATCAAAACTTACCCCAAAGTTTCAAACACAATCCAACTATAAAAACCTCATATTTAAGATAAGAAGTAACTTAAGCAACTTAAAAAAAAAAAAATCACATGCAATTAAATTACTGTGAGTAAATGGAGATTTCTCAATCTTCCTTTTAAAACATCCATTTAAACTCAAAACTAACTTTATCTTCTTAAACCTCTACACAAGACATGCTTATCAACATTCTAGCTCAACTGACAAATTACCCCCAAGACACACAAAGCATAAAACCTTCAACAACTCATTCATGTAATAGATTCTTATTCTTCCCAAAAGTTCAAAACTACCAAAGAAAACATACATGCAAGACAACTAGTCATCAAAAACCCAATAAAAACACACTCAAACAAGCATTTTGAAGATAAGAAAAGGAATGGGTATACCTTTCTTCTATAAGAACAGCTAGAGAGGGAAAGAAACTTCAATTATTTTATAGTTCTTGAGTCTCCAAAGACAATCCACACTTCAAAGCACACTACATACCCAATAAAACCAAGAAAAACCAAACTAAATCTTCCTTACACGTAACAGTGATCGAAAAAGAGAGAGAATTTCATTTTCTTTAAATTTTGAATTGTAATGGGCTATAAATACCCCTGTTATCAAGGAGACTTTCGGCTACCGAAGTCTGTTCTTTCAAATGGGCATTTGAATAGTAAAAAGGACTTCGGCTGCCAAATTTTCTTCTGCCTAAAGCACATTTAAAGCTTTTCTTTGGTTAAAACTATTAAAATATTTTCATACATACCTTTATTTATATATATATATACACTTTCCATCACTATTTCCCTACCTGTGAAATCTTGAATTCCGTTAGAATATTCCATCGATAACAGAATTTCCAACATCGGAAAATTGTAGGTTTTACAAATAAAGTTTGCAAATTGATTCTCAAGTATTAAGAATTTAACATCTAAAAATTTAGTAGGATAAAATTGAGCCAATTTAACCAATATTTTCATTTGGAAAGAAAAGCTACTAAAATTGGCAACTCATATAAATAAGTAATTTATTTTATTATTTATTAAAGGTCAATTGTACAAAAAATACCAAAAGTTTAGCTCAATTCACATTTATATTCATACATATTATTGAATTAAGTTTTTTTCTTCATTTCTCTTTAATTAAAATTCGAACTTATTAATGAGTTTTTCAAAAATTTAGTAAAAATCAATAAAAAAAAATAATGTTTAAACTCAATTTAATATTAATAGTAGCATCTATTAAATAAAATACACATGTTAATTATAGTAAAGTATATATATACATTTTATTTGATAGATATATAATTCATGTGGGATAGATTCTTTTTAATTATATATTTTTTTTCAAAATTGTTTTAAGTTGCAGTGCAAACACTTTGTAAAAAGGTATGAATTTATTTTTTCATTTTATGTTTGGATGCATAGAATTTTTTTTACTCGATTCAAAAAATAATTGTGTTAATTTTAATTGATAAAAATATTTTTTATTATAAAATTTCAATATAAAAATAAATATAAAATATATTTTTTTTAAATATAAAATTTAATCAATTGACTAAAAATATCAAACTTCGACGTTAAATCACGATCATATTTAAAATTTTTATTTATCAATTAAATAAAATTTTAAGTATTATGTTATAATTTATCATTAATTTTTCAAATTTAATTTCATCCATTTTATATAACTATGACAAATCATATATTTATAGAAATAATATATAGCATGAATAATTCCTCAACTCCAAGTCGTTTTTTTCCCTTAAATCCACATATGGTTATGTTGCGGGTGCTGATTGGTCGATTAAATCAAAATACCAACCTCTAATTGGTGGCATGAGTTGCATAGTAATGGCTACATTCAAAAAAATATTCATTTTTTATAAAAAAAAAATAAAAAAAAATGGCACCGATGGGAATGTAAAAGCAGACGCCTGAGGAAAGCTCACAGTTAAGGAAAATTTGCAGTAGTTGAAGGAAATCGGAGTTATGTGAAATATATAAAATGGTATTATTATTGAAATTATTGTTATTTTTTTAGTATATTAATTAAAAATATTTAAAATTAAATATAATATATTCTAATAATAAAATAATTTTTGAAAAGTATTTTTCTAATATTTAAAATTCAATGGCAGACAAGTCCAACATGGATACCACATTTATAAAGCCATGGAGGGTCTCACATGAGGAATCTAAACTCTTATCCCAAATGATGGAGACTGGAATGGAATCTATTAGAATCAATGTACACAACAACAAAACTGAATATTAACGACAGACAGATCATTTGATATTGATGCAGTGAAGAATCCCTTGCTTCCACTCTTCTCCTATCTTCAATTTGCCTTTCCTGTGTCCTGCGTCCCCATCCCCTTCTTTCTATTTCTTTATTATGGAATTAATATTTGTGCTTTGCCCTTCATTAATGGAGATTACCAAATTATTTGTTTGTCTGATTACAATTCTTTTATACAGAGAATGTTTGAGGTTGTGATTAAACTTACTTTTTCAATTTGGAAAAAAAATATATACTTTTTCAAGAAATATTATTTTAAATAATGTTAAAAAAATAATTTAATTATTTTAAAATTTTTATTATTAAAATTTTTTAATTTACTTTAAAATAATTTTTTTTAGTAATTTCTATATAACGCATTTAATAAATATTTTTTAACTTCTTATGATAATATTTTTTTTTCAATTTTCCAATAAATTTTCAAAATCTCGTTTAGAAATTCTTTAGGGATTCTATTTAATTCTCATTATATTACTCTTTGACTCACAAAATATTTGGGATTTACCCTTTCAAATCAAGAAATTAACTAATTTTTTATTTTTGTAGGAGCACTATTTTGAATTTTCCCACTTCTATAACTAAAATTAAGATAGTGTTTGATTGAAACTTTTTTGCTATTTAATTTTTAAAATTACATTTAATCTTTTTATAAATACATAACTTTAAAATTTTTTATGAAATTAATTTATTTATTGTGACAATTTTAAGGGTAATTTTATAGTCATTTCTGAATTTTACATCGTATTTCATTTTCATCAACTTTAATTTATTACTAAAAGATCTTTAAATTTTAATTTTATTTCACAAAATTTCTTTTAACCTACTATAATAGGTCTAGTTAAAAAATAATAATAAAATTATCTTTTTATCCAATTTCCTCTCACTAAAAAAAAAAATCAACTATTTTAATCACCATATAGACTTATCGTAAAAATACTACTGTAATCATAACGATCTGTTTCCTCGAAAAGATAAAGATTTATTCTTCATCAAAAAGTGTTAAAGCTATATTTGTAAATATCATACAGTAATTTAGAGAAATTTTTTAATCTAAAAATCTACTATTATAGGTTAGAGGAATTTTTTTATAAAATAAAATTAAAGTTTAAAGATTTTTTAATAATAAATTAAAGTTAAGGGATAGAAATAAGACATAAGATGGAATTCAGATATCAATAATAAAAATTATTCCAATTTTAGAGATTTTTTTTTTTAGGGATTTGAAGATAAATTACTAATGGTAGCAGCCACATCTACGACGTTAAAATAATAATACTTTAAAAAAAATGCTAAAATTGAACTATTGATTATTTTTTTAGGAGTCAATTTTTCATTCATGTGGTATCATCTCTTCTTTCAAGCCAAATTTGTTTGAAATGGTTAGTATTAAGATAGAATCAAAAATACAGTTGAAAAATAATTTATAAAAAAACAAGGTGTTAAGTCATAATCAGACACAGAGAAGGCTGGCTAGTTAGCTAGCTAATATCTTTGCAATCCATCGTCATGCCTGATGTCTCCTGTAAATTATTGTAGTTGTGTTTTGAAAGTTGCCCATGCCACTAGGCATTGTGGACCTAAAAAAATCAATTAATTCATCATGGTTTCATTTTCATACCAAACTTTTTGAATATTCGGTTTGAAGCAAGTGATTGTTGACTTCCATATCGGTAGAAAAAAATAATAATAATAATAAAGAGAATATAAGGAAAAGTGGATAAGCTAAATTGGATTAAATTATTTTGGTGGAAATAATTCTAAGTTTAATAATTAAATTTAATCAATAGATTTCATATTTTTAAAGTTAAAGAGAAAATAAAATTATTTTTCATTTTTAAAATTTTAATAATCTTATTAAAATAGGAAAACACTTATTTATATATATATATACCATTAGTTTAATGTTATAATTAAATAATGAAAAATATTTTCTATTTTTTTTAATATACAAATTATTTTTTAGGAAACAAATGGAGGCTTAGTATACTAAATTAATGTTGAATAGCAACAACATAGAATCTTTCTTTATAATACCAACCATTAAGAAATTATAAGAAGAAATGGTTTGGCTAGCTGCTGCTTGAGTTTTTTGGGATGATGTTTTTTCAATAAATAATTACAAAGATGCCACTGTTAGCTTATCAAATGCTTATAATTAGATTGTTATCTCTTGCAAGCAAAGAAATGAATAATTAGCATATATGTTTAAAAATGTGTCAAATCTTACAAACTGAGATTTCCACAAAAATCACACTCTTTCTTTGCAAGCTAAGTTATCATACTAATTTTTTTTTCCTTTTAATCTTTGCACATGTTCCATGGATAAGGATTTTGAGCCAAGTTCATAATTGCAAGATTAGTAGGTTACTATCATTTTATTTATTTATTTTTAATCAGTGCAACATATTAAATATCTCACATCTGTAAATAATGCATCCCTTATAAAAAAAACTTGGATAAATTTTGATAACTATTCCTGAACTTATTTAGATGTAATATTATAGTCCTTCAACTTAAAAATATAACATAAAACCCTATCAACTATCAAATTTTGTACAATAAAATCCCTCTAACCTCCAATTATCAGTTTTTTAGTTAGAAGGTGACCTAAACAGTTCCAACATGAAGTTTAGTAAATATTTCTCTTTTCTCTCTCAAGTCATGTGTAAATTGAATCGTTTTTCTATCTATAGACAGAATAATTTTTCATATGTAAAGAAAATAATTTTACGCTTTGTATAAGAAAGGGGAGAGAAACGTTGACAAAGCACTACGCAGGAGCTATTCACATCAGTTTCTAACTGAAAAATCAGTAATTGAAAGTTAGAGGAATTTTATTGTGCAAAATTTGAAAATTTATGAGGTTTTATGTTACATTTTAAAGTTAAAAGATTGTAGTGTTATAAATATATAAGTTCAGGGACAATTATTGAAATTTATCCCTCTGTGTGCTATCATGATATCAGAGTCTTTATAACTGATATTTGGATCTCTTATAAGTATTATTCCAGGATGTAAGGGGCGTTTATTAAAAATCTCATATGACTCATATATGTGAATAATGTGCCCCTTTTAAAGACTTGGGCAATCCTCCATGCTTTGAACTAATTTTTAAAAGTGAGTTAGTCCTAATCTATTTTCTTATCATAAGATCATTAATTTAAATTGTCAGAACTTTAATTTAGGAGGTCCAATTAAAATAAATAATTTATTAATAAATTATTTATTTAGGTATTGATTGAACAATTGATTAACTAATGATGATAACCGTTTCATAATTATAAAATAAAATCTATATAAAATTACTATTAAACTTACTAAAAACTTTTAAAACGCTCGAAGTCTCATACTCATTAAAATTTAATATAAAAATAGAAAAAAAAAATTTTGAAAAATTATCATTAAATCCTTAAAATTTTTCAAAATTTCAGGGACCCCAATGCTCTCCTTGGCCCACCCCTAGTTTCGTATCTGGATATTATATACTATTCCTTATTTTCTATATAGTACTCTGGTTCTCAAATGGCTGGAGCTAGCCCGCAGATACACATGAATATTCATCTGTTATAATCAAGTGGGTGATAGAAAACAAGGGATGAAATTTCATAATCAGGGGCTTGTCCTTGATTTCAATAGCCAGGCTGCAAACTATTATTATACCTGTCTTGCAAGTTGCGTGGTGGAGCAGGGATCTACATGAAAAATCAGTCCAAATATTTCATTTTCATATGCTACTGTTGGTTATATATATATACAAGTAATGGATTAGATTAAGGAAATTCAGCACAATTAAACCTGCAATTATCAAAGATTAAAGGAAATTACTCAGTGTTTTTGGCACTTATGTGCCAAATCTCATATACAGGCAAGATTCACTATTCATATTCAAAGGAGAATCATACTTAGTGTATGAATTCTTATTTTAAGATTATGTTTAAAACGGCTACATCACCATATTGTCGCCCTCAAAATTTGATATTTGTTAATGCTTTGCATTTCAATAGGATTATGATATGTCACTGATTGTATTTGTACAGCTATTCAACCTTTCAACATCAAATAAATCACGAAATCAATGTAAATTATATTTTTTAAAATTAGGAAATTGGGTGGAAATTCAAACCTAACACTTGTCAATTTGTCACTCAATTAAACCAACTAAGTTTTCTTTTTAAAATTAGCATACTACTCATACTATGTCTAGATGCTTTATAATTTTTTTTAATTTAATTTTTAATTATATTTTAAATAATATAAATTATTACTATTAAATTAAATTTCGATTAAAATTTCTCTCTTATTTAATTTAATTTAAATAAATTTTTATATGTTATAATAATAAATTTTTAATTAATTTATAGTGTAATTGATTAAAATACCTAATTAATTTTTTTATATATATTAATAATAATTTCCATGATTACTTCGTTTAAAATGTAATAAAATTATTTTATTCTAAAAAATAATTTAAATTTAATGAAATTTTTTATATTTTATCTTATAATTTATGTAAATTAATATTTTTTTTTCAATTATAGAAAATATATTAAATTAATAAGAAAATAATATAATTTAAAAAATATATAAATATAATAGTTTTTGTTATTAATACGATAAAAAATATATTAAATTACTAATAATGAATTGAATTATTTAATTTTAATAATAATGAAAATATATAACTTTATTATTAATTAAAAATAACATTTTATTATATTATTTTTTTGAAAATATTATATCTTTAAATTTTTATAAAGTGTAATTTTTTTATTAATCTTATATATTGTTTATAAAATAATTCTTTCACAAAAATAGTTATCGTTTTACATAAATTTATAATATAAGATAAATACATTTCATAAAATTAAAATTTTAAAATATTATCATCTTCTATTAATATAATAAATGTTAAAAATATATATTGTTTTTGAAAAGACAAATCTCATAATTTTGATATTGTAACTTTAATTTTTTTTAATCATTTTTAATTGTAGCTAAATTTCCATGTAATCATATTTGTAATTTATCTTTGAAATTTTACTTCTATATAAAAATATAATTGAGAGATAATTTATGCATAAAAATTTAAATATTTAACTAAAATTTAAAAATAATTCTATTGAAAGTTAATGATAATAAAATATAAATAATTAAAATATTAGTTATAATTATATTCGATATATAAATATAATCAAATAAAATATTGAAAAGTTTAATAAATATTAAATAAGAAATTTATAAAAAAATAATAATTAAATAAATATTAATTAAATATATTTAAATAAATAAATTTTAAGAATGATTATTAATAATTTTTGAAATAAATAATAAAAAAATAGAGTAAATTAAAAAAAAAATTAAGAGTACTTAAATGAAATAAAAATATTTAATAAGAGGAGAGAGGCTAATATATATCAGACATCTCACATGACATACTATATATAGATAAATAAATAGAAATTATTTAAATATAAATTTAATTTTATAATTAAATATTATTTAATTAAAAATATAATAAAAATATTTAAATTCAATTTTTAAAATAGTAAAATATTTATTATTTACTTAACCGTTTTAATTCAATGACCATAAGTTGACTATAATGATAATAATAATCAGTATTAATTAATTTTAGAAAAGTGAAATAAAAGAATATTAAATTATTAACATAAAAAATAATACATGCTAATTATAAATAAGTCAAATCTCTATATTTTATTTTTATAACTTTTTACGTAGACCATACTTTTTATCTCTCATTTTTTTAACAAAAATTTCATAATAAAAATAATAAAAAATATAATAATATAATAAAAATATCATTAAAGATATAAAATAATTTAAGGTTGATTAAATTATATAATAATTAATTATAAGATCATAAATTAATGATCAATTTTCTTTAAATTAATGACTATCAGCGACCTTTTATTATTATTATTATTATGAAAAGTGATATGTGATAAAAAATATTTTTACATAAATAAATTTATGAAAAAATAATATAAATAAATTTTAAATATTACATTTAATCACAAAAAATCTTAATTTTTAAAAAATAAATTTTAAAGAAAATAATAATTTAAATTATAAATATTAAGGTAGTATTGTAAATAATAATGAATTTAAAAGAAAAATAAAAAAAATTAAATAATAATTAGTATAAAAGAGAGTTATTAATAAAAAATGATGTGTAGTAAGTTTTTTAATAAAAATACCAGGTATCATTCTCAAGAAAAAAAAAAATATATATATATATATATATAGGATCTTGTGATGTTTATCAATTAAAATTTTAGAGTGTTACTTCGGGGTTTGGAGCTTGCTTGGAATCTCTATTATTGAATTCATGTTGATCAACAATCAAGTTGCGTGTAGCCATTGTTAATGGCAGGAATAATTTTTTTTAAGTAAGCAGATTAAAGGAGTGGGACTTAAATCTATATCTATCAAAGTGTATAATATACTCATAGCCACAGGGAACAATTTAGGTATCAATGGTTCTCTTCTTGAATACATTACTGGGCCACAAGCTAGAGACTAGCATGTTCAAGTCACCGTGAGGTGAGCTAAAGACAAAACCCATAGGTTCCTATCAAATATTGAAATGGGTTGGAATGTTGGGATCATGTGCAAAGCGCTAAGCCCATGTAAACCCAATAAGAACCCTAGCCCACATGGTACCTCAACATCTTTGTTTGGTGGGCATTTGCCCTATATGTGCAAATAAAAATCGGGCGAATTCCATTTGGATTTCCTTATCAATGGCAACTGCAGCGCTGTCATCGTACCGTATTATGATACCGTTAGCTATGCCATATCCCTAATCGTAACGTCGACGCGCTGTTCCCTCTCAAAACGGAACCCTCCCTCCGTTGTTTCACTAGAAAAACCCCTCAAAAACCAGCATACACATCATCAGCCACTCGCGATGGAGGAAGCGGAGAGTGTATTGGAAGCTATTTATGAAGAAGACGACAGATTAGAAGACGCTGAAGATGTTGAGATGGTTGATGTGGAAGAAGGAGAGTTGGTCGAGCCTATGTCACAAATTGATCAGGGACAAAACTGTGGTGATGGTGGTGGTGGGAGTGTGGGTGACATTGTTGGAAATCAAGCTTCACAGAGCAAAAACCGCAGGCGTAGGGAAAATAAGAAGAAGAATAGGAAAAAGAAAGGCAATACAGGGCCAAATGTAACTGATATAAACAGGTAAATTTTCTACTGAAATGCAGTAGAAATGGAATCCTTAAATTCACGTTTTTATTTTGTCTTGTATGTTTTCTTTGAATTAGTTTTGTTGATTATGTTGTATGCCTAGGAGGGATGGTCATGGTTACTATTCTTTTTTGCAGGTTTGTGCTAGATACATGTAGACGTCTGAAAGAGAAAAAATCCTACATGGTATATACTGCTGTAGGTTGTCTGGGAGTTTCTGCGTTAAGTGATCTGGTGAAAGAGGTAGTTTTCAGAAAGAAAGTTTATAGATAAGTGATCTGCTTTAAGTAATTATTGTTTATAAAAAGCAAGACTGATGTTCAGCTAGTTTAATAACTGATTTTGCTAGCAAGATTGTGATGTGATGTGATGTTTCGAGGCAAATATGCATTTGAGGAATTATCTGGATGGCAAATTTATGGATTCCTGATGCTGACTTAATCCTTAGAAGAACCACACAGCCTTAGAAGAACCACACAGTAGATATTGTTGGGGTATATTTGTATGGTGTTACAATCTCATTTTAAGATGCTTTGATGCATCTTATTGTTCTAAGGATATGTATTTATCCCAATGGTGCTTTTCTCATTTGAGCATTTTTCTTCAAAACAGTTCCCCCTATTATTGGTTTAGAATGTCCGTGCCTTTTGCAATTTTCTCTACTTGGACTCTTGCTATTTCTCAATGATCATTCCAGATGTGGTTTCTATTGTCACTGCTAGGTGTTTCTGCGGATGTTTATGACCTTACCCTTCCCATTGTTGCCTCCTTTCCCTCCCTATGACAATATCTTTAGGAACAAACCGCCCATCTGTTTTGGTATGGACAAGTAATATTTACTTGGTTCCTGATAGAAAAGGTGAGAATTTAGATTTGGACTGGCCCAGAGTCAGCAATGGTATCCCCTCTATTTAAAGTCATTCTGAATATCTGATGCAATATATTTCTTCACAACCCTTGCAGATTTTCGTTGCAGAATCATTTTGCTGCTTCAAATTCTGTGCTCTGAGATGAAATATACCTTGGCTGAACCACTGCATCATTTTCTCTTTGTGTAGGTTATAATTAAATAATTGATTACTGTTATATTTTACTTTGTTGATTTTGTATGCATGTCAATTTGTTTCTTCCACCATATAGGTTTGCATATATTAAAGACAACCATAGAAATAGATACTTCCTACATTCTTGTAAGAATTAATCCTTTATGTTTGTTCATGTGGATGAGATGATGTTGATTTTCTTATTAAAGTTTGGCTCTTTAAGGTATGATGATTATCGATCTCATATTCTGAACAGAGTGAAAGTTATATCATAATGTGTGGTGTAAGTTTACTTTTATTTTTGGCCTTTATGCTCAATGGGATACATGTTTGTACTTTGTATTAGTTAAAAGCTATACATATAAGGGTCAAACTTTTGCAACTAGTTTTTTTTAAGGGCTTTTGTGATTTTGCTACCACACTTTTGCGTAGAGTATCAGTATTATTACGATTTGATAAAGTTTGTCCTCCATAATTGCTATGCACATATAATTACAATCTTGTTGGTTGCTTAGCTGTGTGGTCTCATGAATGGTAATTTTTATTTATCTGATTCTTATGGTTGTTTTCTTAAGCTACAATTACTTGCTTTGTCATCTTGATGGTATTCTCAATATCTTTGCTCTGTTATATTTTCTGAGTAGGATTATCTGTCGAACAGCTGTTGCACAATTTTTTCCCCTATTCTATATATATTACTGGATGTGCAATGCTAACCTGTTGAAGTTTCAGGTGGATGCAATTCAGTCTTGTGGAGGACAGATGACTGCTGATGGCAGACGCTTTCGAACAGGAGGTGGAATATTATGGAACATAATGAAAACAAGAGAACCAATGGCCTACAAAGAGATAATGAAAAAGGCTAAGGACTTTGAGGTGTGTAAATATTATTTCCAGTAAATATATTGAAACTGCCCCATCTAAGCACTAAGCTGGCTAGTCTAATGTAATTGCATGTATTTGCATATTGAATTATGCTTTGATTATGTAAATAAGTGCATTCGGACATGGAATCATCGTATTGCATTTGCAAACTTTATCCATTGATATGCTCCTACTTGAGCACTAGTTTTGTTGACTTACTTTTCAAGTATTAATCTATACAACCTGGAATTATTTTTCTTTTTTTTCAGAAACAATTTAAACGGCCAAAAATTCGGCAAGCACCACAGCAAAAGGAGTGCTCTTCTCAAGAAACTGCATTTTCATTAACTGATGAGGCTGCATCCAGTGTTCCAGATGGTTCTCAACTGGTACCTCAAAATCAGCATGAACAGTCCAATGATGAACAGAAGCGAAGATCTGTTCATGACAGAATGAGGGTACCTGTTTCATATGATGACCTACTTGATGATGACTCAAAAAATGATTCTGCATGATTTTTGGGAAACGTGGATATTGGCTTTGATTCGCTTGGTGACTTGTGGGCTTGCTGACACATTTTTGTTTTCTTTTGATGCAAAATAGGAAATTTCTGTCATGTTTTATTTACTGGAAAGTGTTATATCCATTCTTGGTTTTATAGATTAACAATTGATGTTTTTGGCCTCTACCTCTTGAATATAGAATGTTGTTTCCTTGCCGCATAAACTTCTGCTATTGGTTATTATCATCGTAGATTATTCCTTCTTAGTTGAGCGAGATAACAACCGCATTGCAGTTTGGAGCTGTAGTGTAAAATAAACTTTAATTCCTTTTTCTTTAGCAAAAATATATGGAACGAATCCATACAAGGCCAAACAGGTGATTGCGTTGCTCTAAAAGGTAATGCTAATGTATGAAATCAATGGAAAGAATGGAGCTTAAAGCCATGTAACCATATTTTTTTTTGTATGTAAAATATATGGTTTTGCAGTGTTAATTTTTGCAGTTCCTTGCAATTATGCATACAAGAGAGAAATTAACTTTGTGTATTTCTTTGTCTGTATTAATATGTGGCTACATATCATAGTCTTAGGAGAATTTATAGTCTCTCATATCTTAAATAGACAACAGCATTTCCAATATAAGCTGCATCAAAAAGAAAGATGGCAATGTTTATCTGGAACTATTACTAAGATCTTATTTAGCTAACAGATGACGTCTTCATGAGCTGCAATCCTGCCGTTGCCTCTTATGCAGGAAGAGGCAAACTGCCGTACAATCATCCACCTTGGAACCTGGAAACTTCTTCTTCCATGTGGCTACAGCAGCCTCCACCACTGCCTTCGCTGCCGCTTGTTCGCTATCTGCCGCCCACACGATGGATGCAACTTTATTGTTACTAAGCACATCCCACACCTGAATTCCCACGTGAAAAGCAACCCAACAGCCATTAACACTTTACCCTTTTTGAGAGGAAAATTATATGCTCTCACTTTTCAATTGTACTGAAAGTGCCTCAATCAACATTTCATGGAATTAGGCTTACCCCGTCAGTTGCTAGAATGATGAACTGGTCGGTAGGTGCTAATCGGTGATAAGAGATCTCCGGTAATGCAATTATTCCATGGTTTTTGAGCAGGAAATCTCCAAAAGCTCGAGACATGGCTAGGCCTGGAGAGTCTTCATGGGGTAGCCACACTCTATGGATGTGTGGTTCTTCCTTCAGGGCAAGCACTCTACCATTACAATTCCTTATTCTATCAGCTTCACCTGAAATTGTAGTTGACAGTTGATCTATCAAAAACTATTGTGTGAAAATCCAATGAAGACAGTAATTTGGGTAACTCTCAGCAGTAGGATTTTTGCTTATGGTTGTAATACTAGTTATAAATTTGCCTTTCAAATGGGAAGGTGAAGAAAAAAAGCCATACTTGGTACATTAGGCTTCAAATCTGTGGTTAATTGAACAAGCATGATTCCATTCTCATTGATTGTACCCAACACTGCCCTTGAGTCTCCAAGATTAGCTATAACAAGATCTTCTCCCTGTTTGATTTTTCAACATAAGAAATAACATGAAATTGATGAATCAAAATCCGAAACCTATCTGTTTGTTCTTAAATTCTTACTTACCTGTCTCACAACAACTACTGCTGTGGTTCCACTGCAAGAACAATCTAAATTCTCTTGAAGCTTGAGCTCCTTGTCCATAGCCTTGAAGGCACTAACACAAGCCTCTTTCCATATATAAAAATTCTTGCTTGGTAATGAATCACCTTTAACTACATTTTTGCCATCTGCAACTGTCTTCATCTTAGCCAAGGCCTTCTTTTGGGTTAGTAACAGGGATGGCAAGCAGTTTCTCACAATCTTGCTCACTATGTGGCCATTCTTTCCGTGCCCATCAAAAACTCCACAGAAAGCTCCATCTTGGACACCATAACCCTTGTAAATAAAAAAAGTTCAATCGATATACAAGATCTAAACAACCATGTATACTAAGTACACAAACTTATAAATCCATGGGCAAAGAAACTTCAGGAATTCAACTGATTAGATTTTAATGAAGAAGAAAACATCTTCAAGAAGAGAACAATAGCAAAAATAGCTAAAGATGAAATCTAAAGAGAATCTATTAACCAACCTGATGAAGAATAGCAGCATCTTGGTTTAACCCTTTGCTTCCTTCTCTGGAGTAAAGAGAACCAAGCCTCTCAGTTCCATTAAAAGCAATATTTTCTTCCAAGTGTATAATATTATCAAGGCCATCTTCTGCCTGATATATCTCTGAAGATGCAGAGGATATGCAGATTCCCATTTCAACTTGTACAAGTTTTCTTATTTCTCCACCAACTTATTAAACTCCAATGACCAATGAATTAGTCTCCTTAATCATGAATTTAAGGACCACAAGATGCGCATGTTAGCCAAGTAATGAATACATTTAAGCTTAGAAAGTAGCTCCTAGTGAGCTGAAAGCACAACCTGCTTCAATAATTCACTGTTTTTTAATGTTGTGTTTGTGTATTATTTTAGACTACCCCAAGATTCACTTAAAGAGGCATATGATGTGTAGGATTAGCATCTTATTGTAAAATTTATATAACCAATTATTTATATTGAGCAATACTCAAATACATATCTTGTTTTTCAATTTGTCTTTAAATTAAAAAAAAAATAAATAAAAGAAAGAGTTAATTAGGAATCTTCACCAAACTTGTTAAAAAGATCATGATTTTGCGAATTACATATGGATCATGGATTTCAATTTTCATGTTTGTGAAACCCTAAGGACACTTCTGCCGCACTGATCAAGGATTCATTTCTTAAAGAAGCAAAAAGAAAAAGTGACTGACAGGTGGGGGCTCATCACAGCATTTAGGGTTAGGGTCTCATTTTCTTGGCATTAATTAGCCTTCACAACGGATAGGGTATCAGCGAAAATTACTCTATTCGACCCGATTAATATTATTAAAATTTAAATTCGTCTAAAATCTGATTAAAATTCATTATCAACTATCCGAATTCTTCCTAAACCCGATTATTAATATTCAAAAAAAAATCCGAACCCATTTGATTTTATATATTTTAATTAATATTTTACATAAAAAATTATTTTAATTAATAATTTATATTTTAAAAATTTAAAAATTTATATTTTAAAAGTTTAATAATTTCATGAATATTTAAATTTCATTTTATATAAAATAAAATATATAAAAATTCATAAATATTATTATAAAAAATATATATTTTATATTTAATTAAGTATTTATATAAACAGGTTCGGGTAACGGATACCTAACATGTAAAACCTGAACCCATCACGAGTATTATTTTTTAAATTCAAACCCATTCTAAACTAGACTATATAAAACTCAAACCCATCATATTAGGGTTCGGTCGAATAAATACTCATGAAAACTCTAGCCGTTTGCCATTCCTAGTATTAATGAATTCTTTTTTTTTTTTTTTGAAAGTAATAAAATCACTATTTAATGAATGAAAAACAAATTTCAAATCTCAAAAGTTATGTCCTTAATGTAGTGTCCCAAAATTTTTTAAAGTGGTGTGTGTTAATTAAAAACCTGTGAAGGTTTGGACAAATTTGTGAAAAGATGTAAGCAGTTGGTGGCCTAGTTCAATATAATATTATTAACTATAAGACTAAGTCTTAAATTGGGGAATTATGAATCAGAATACCATAAGCATTAAGCAAGCATGACAAAAGGCAGAAGCAACCCATATAATGTGGCTGTGGTTTTATTGAAACCTGGTGATCCTTGAATTAATTTATTTTATTTAAGTTCAAACCATACCTTTTATTAAAATTATGTGCAAACCTATATATTAAGTTGACAATAATAAATTAGTGTCTTGAAAAGACAGGGCCACAAAAATCAACACCAAAAGGCGCAAGAGCATTTTTTCTGAAGTGCGTTTTTCTGTTTGAGACTTAAGGTTAGAACTAACCGATTAATTAGTTAGTTTATTTGGATTTGAATCAAGGTTTGGATCAAGGTTAGAGTTCATAACGAGTGAGAAGGTCAAGGCAAGAGTTCGTGACGAGTGAGATGAACTTATTTGAACTAGGACCAACCATTACTAAAAAAATTAAAACTAACCGATTAATTAGTTAGCTTTCCACCCTTATAAGATAATTGTAATCGGTGAAAGCATGATTGTGATTTGCCATTTGACTTATAAACTAAATAATATTCACCGTCTAAACTGCGGGCTTCCTTAGAGATCATTAATCAATAATAAATAATGTCTTTGCCGTTTGACTTATAAACTTTAGGAAGGTATTGTTTTTGTGGTTGGTTGGTCAAAATGTACAGATTATTATTATTATTATTATTATTAGAAGAGATGAGTAGATTTTACTAATGTTGCAGCATTGGATAATCAATACATTGAGTCCATATGATTGGAATAGAGGCTAATGAGTATCATAATCATATACTTTTTGGTAGCGGAAATCTTAAGGCCTCATGCTCCAAGCAAATTAAATATATATATATATATATATATATATATATATATATTAAATAATTTTTAAGTAGAGATTTTTAAAAAAATATAAAATAATTCACATGTTTATATGTAAATTACATAACAGAAAAATAAAATTCATTTTTTTTTTTATTTTTAACCTCCTATTAAATGGACAATTTGATCTACCTATATTTATAAATAAAATCCTAATTTTTTTTTATATTATAAAATCTCCCCATAGAGATTGAAAATAAGAGGGAAATTAGTAATTAATTAGAAGGGACATAAAAACACAAACATTAAGGACATTTTTAGACAAATTAATTCATTTTTTTTTATTACAAAGATAACTTGAGCTTTTCCCAAAAGGACAATATTGTCTTGGAAGCTACTCAAAATTTCTTTAATCATGTTTCAATATGAATATGTATTTGTGAAGTTTCTCAAATCATTGTATTTTCCCATAAACATTTAAAATTTAAGAGCTTATACATAAAGATTGAGACTATATCTATTATAATTAAATATAATTTTGTAAATAGAATTATACAAATTGATTATATATTGAAATAAATGTATAGCATTCCCTTAAAGTATATATTCCTTTTAAAAAAAATTAAAAATTAACTATTTGTTTGGTTTCTTAATTGTGTAGTAATAATAATAATAATAATAATAATAATAATAATAATAATAATAATAATAATAATAATAATAATTTGAAATCAAAGAATAATATAAGCTAAATCTATTAGGATGTTTATTTATAATTTTTTAACAATAATTTTCAATATTTATCCCATTGTTCATATATATATATATATATATATATATATATATATATATATATATATATATATATATATATATATATATATATATGTAAAATTTTATAAGAATGTGCCACCTAACTTAATAAGAGTGCTTAAGAATTATCATGTGGCATAACCTTCTTTTTCATTATTATTTTTATATTTTTTATATAAAAAATTAACTTATTATATTAAATATCAACTTTTATTTAAAAATATTTTAAATTTCAACTACTAAAATATTATTTAATATAAAAAAAATAATTATCTAAATTTTTTTTACTGTCCTTTAAAAATTTGAAAATTTTTAGGTTTGTAATTTCAAATATTATAAAACTTTTTCTGTTAGATTAGAAAAAAGGTGAATTATTTTTAAAAAATTATATATATAAATAAATAATTAGTCAATATTTATAAAATTTAAAATTTCACTTTTAAAAATATTTTTTATATTTAAAGTCTAATAATTTTAATAACCACGCAACAAATAGCATTTTTTATTAGCATTTTATTTTATTTTTTTATGCTTTGTTTATCATTTTATTAGTATTTGTTGCGTGATTCTCATGGAAATTGGATTACTGGTTTTGAATTTTTCATTGGCCAGTGTGATAATTTTAGTGCTGAGTTTTTGGGGTGTTCTTCGTGGTTTCCATCTTGCTTGGGACTTGGGCTATGAGCAAGTTGTTGTGCAAGTTGATAGTCTCGCGGCTTGCAATGATATTTTGGTCAATCTACGCCTCTTAAACTGTGAATTACTTAAGTGGAATTGGAGTGTGCATCTCAAGCATATTTATAGAGAAGCTAATAGTTGTGCTTATTGGTTGGCTAAATCTGTTCATGGTCTGTATTTTGGCTTCTACCGGTTTCTCAGCCCTCCTCAGGAGATTTTGCCTCTGCTGCAAGGTGATGCTAATTGCTGGAGTAGCCTATCCTAGGATGGTGATTTGCTAAGTTTGTTGTTTGCTCCTTCCTTCTCTCTCTCTCTCTCTCTCTCTCTCTCTCTCTCTCTCTCTCTCTCTCTCTATATATATATATATATATATTAAAACTACGTACTAAGTGTATTTATTAATATGAATTACATAGCTAGAATACTTCTCATTCTCCATTTATAATTCTCAAGTTTTAAAAGTCTAAAAATGAAATAATTTAACTCAACTTATTTTTTGATATTAATTCTCATATTTAAAATAAATAAATTCATATCAAAATTAACGTAATTTTGTAAGAATTTAATTAGTTTAATGAAATTTTCTCTTAAATGTTTAAAACACTCTTACTTAAATTATATTTATTCCTTTGTAAATAAGAGTAAAATTTAAAAATAAATACATTTCATTTCACTTATCCCAAATAATAAAATTTAAATAAATTTTATTATTTTAAAAATATTCCAAACAAATAAATTTTTTCATATGTTCATTTAAATTAAAATTTTTAATATAATTAAATTTAATTCTATTATTTCAAACAGAATGAATAATTGGAAATTAATCCACTAGAACAATTGTCCAGATATAACATGGCATGGTGTGGCAATTCCAACCTCCTCTAGCTCTCATACGTGTCAAAATTTCTTTCTTTGCATCCAATTACAGATCAGATACCTTCATATGCTTAGTGGACTTCAATAATTCCAATTCTTCTGCCTTTCCCATTACATTTGTAGCAGTTTGGATAACTATAACATCTTATCAAGTTCTGCAACTTCATCAAGATTATTGCTTTTCTATGGGTTGTATCACATTATTGAAAAAGAATAAAACCTTATAAAAATAATTTTTTTTACATATTGAATAATACAGAAAAAAAATAAAGAATATTTCTTTTTTTGAGTCTATATAATATACACAGAAGATCTGATTTCTGAATCAGAAAAATTAAATTTATTATTTTTATAAGATGAATAGCAGGTAAGAAATATGTCCAGACCTCTAAATTGGACCAATTTGCTCTTCATTCAACACCAGTAAAACAGTAGAAATGAGAATTTCAATATGAGTTCAAGCCAGAATTCATTTTGACTATCTTGGATTCTCTTATGCCTTACTCAAATAGACTCTCGAATACTTTTTTAAATAAAAGAAAATGCCAGCTCACTTTATTTTGTCTGTCGATAAATAAGTGTGCCAGTTGTATTACGTGTCTACTTTATTTTATTTATACTTTGCCTATATACGTTTGTGCTTTATTATGTGTAAAGATATAAAGGACAACAACATCCTATCTATATGCTATTAATTATGTTTGTCTCCCCTCTCCTTTTATATAAGAGAGGGTTATAATGTATTTGTATGTATAGTGACTCTTAACAAATTAAAATAAATATATATTATTAGTAATAAATTTTGCTTGTAACACTCCTAATTTTTAAAATAATTATTTTATGAGTAAATATTAATATTTTATTTTATTTAAATTTTGAAAAATTATTTGAAATTTTTCGAATTATAAAAATTGAGTTCGATTTTCTAAAAATGTGAAATTTAGATGATTTTTAAAAATTAATTTAAAAACCACGTGGAAAAACTAAAACAATATTTAGACTCTATGAATTTTTCTGAGTTTTCTGAAATTTTTTGAGAATTTTTGGGCCTTATTTTTGGTCCCAAGGCAGAGTAAAAAATTCAATTTTGGGTATCCTGAATCCAATTGGCCGAATCGAATCGGATTGGGTCGGACTGGTCCTCTTTTTTTTCTTTTCCCTTTCCCCTGCGTGCCCCGACACTTTCTCTTCCGTTTTCTCTCTCCTCCCTCCTTCCCACCGCCGGCCAGCCACTCCCCTCCCTCCGCGACACATCGGTGACTACCCTATCAGCCTCCCCCTCACTGGCCGCCACCTGAAACGCTGAAAAAATGTGCCCAAAGACCCTTACGCGCGCAGCGTGCCGTTTCGTCTTTCCGGCCAAAATCCAGTCAATCCAACCACCGATTGGGCCGTGTCTTATCCCAAAACCCATCTACACCTCGAGAGCTTTCAATAGACATTAAGAACATAAAAATCTATCGAGCGGTTTGTCCAAATTTTGTCCGAAAAGTTTTAGGTCATTTCCACTTTTGGGCTAGATTTCTCGCAAACCGTGAATCCCACGAAAAATTTGAGAGTATCGGAGTGCTCCCCTTGACAAGAGCTTTGCGGCAATACTCATTTCAAAATTTTTCGACGCCGTTGTCCGGTGGGTCTTGTAGAACTTCGCAGTATTTTTCTGAGCATTAAATGAGTTTAATAAATTTCATAAAAATTATGTACCAACCCTGTGTTATGGGCTTCGAGTAAGTATGCTCGTTTCATGGAAATTCAACAGTTGCTCGGGTCTGCAATTTCTGGCCGGACAGGCAGGCTACTGGAAAAGCTTCAAAATTGGGTTGAGGTTCTAGGCTACCCCACCATTTTCTGACATCCTGAACACGTCCTAAGGGTCGAAATTTGCATAGGTAAACCCGAAACCTTATTTTTCTTAATTATGTAGTGTCTGATTTCAATTAAAAATCTATAAAATATTCGTGGTAGATTATAAAATTATAATTACTTTTGCATTAGCTTAATAATATTGCTAAGTACCGCGGGACAAAGTTTTAGAATTTTTAAAGCTCATTTGGACAGTTTTTCCAAAAGGGTTAATTGTAGGGACTAAATTATAATTTTTTAAATTGTGGTTGTTGACTATTAGGATGGGCCCAGGAGGGGCCATGTGATGTGATTGAGTTGTGGTTGTGTGACTTGCGAATATAGAAGTGTATTTTGAACACTTTTGCAGGTTGGGTTGGTCCTAGGTATAGGGGAAACTCTGTCAGATTTTCAGCACGACTTAGGGTGTCTTTGATCCTTTCTAAACTTGTATTTAGTCAAATATATTAAATAATTATAATAAATTTGTCAGGTGAGTTGGGATAGCCTTCCTCTTCCTCCCAGCCGTCGCAATGACCTCGGTTCAAGTCTGTGAGTAAAATATTGATTTTAATTGAAATTTCAATATTATTATATATTCAGGCATGCCCATGCATCACTTATAAATATATATCTATGCAGTTAAACACTAGGCACGTTTTATATTGCATTCTTAATTAATGATATACTATGGATGTTGTTTTATGGTAATTTGGAGTAGTTGCGTGTGTTGGCGTGCATGTGGTGTGTGGTATTGGTTATGGATAGGATGAGTAGATACAGCTGGAGCTTGACTCGCTGGGACCTGATCCTTTTATGGATAAATCAGGGTAGGCACGGCTCGAGATGATCTAGCTAGCCCCCGCATTTGGTTTATCAAGCAAAAGTCTTGCTTGAGAGACACTCGTTGGCAAAGGTTGGATTAAGAGAGCTGTATAGGGGATTAGCTCCCATATACGTACTGTTTGAACATTATTGGATGTGTGAGTGCTCCAAATTGCTTTTTTGCTGTTATGATGTGATTTGTATGAAAAATTTGATGGTGTTGCATTCCACTCTTTAGGATGCATTAGCTTTAAATAGCTATAGAAATTATGGTTAAAATCGGTATTTTACTCTCTGAGTCTAATGCTCACTCCTGTTTACCTTATTTTTTCAGGATACAAGAAATTTCTTGTTGAGTTCTAACCTGCTTCTCTCCTTCGTAGGCAATCTATTAATATCTGTTATGCTTGTATAATTTTACTAAATTCTAGCCTTTGCATGTGTTAGCAGTATTTTAATCAATTTGGGACAGTAATATAATATTATGTTGAATTTATAAGAACATTAAATGCATGTATGTGTGCATGTGATTGGATTGGATGAGGGAGCTGAGCTCCCATTTGATATTATGCCATTATGAGTATATGGAGGGTGAGCTGAGCTCCCCAAATTATTATATATATTGTATTTACAGGTCGGGCGAGTCAAAAACTCCTCGTTGTATGGTCTATATTATGGTCGGGCTCTGTCAGGTTGAATTCTTAAAATTGGGCTTAAATGGGCCTTAGGATTGGGTTAAGGATTAGTCAGGCTTACTACGGGCCTTGGAGCTTTAGGCTGACCCAGGTCATAGTGCCGGTCCGGTCCATAGGTTGGGTAGTGATAAATATGGTATCAGAGCTTAGGCTCTAGGTTCATAGGGAATGTATGTCTAAAGTTCGAGAAGAGTCTAGTAGGAGTCACATGCGGAGAATAGGGTCCACATTCATCCTTGCATTGTCATCTTTGCTTATAGTTTTTGCTTCGTATAATTGTGTGTAAATATGAGTTTATAAAACTGTGTAACATGCTGTTTTGAATTTTACGGGCTAGTGCTGCTGAATTTTAGAAAAATGTGTAGAGCAAAAGAGTTGCCACTACACCAGAACGGGATGTACTAGACGAGGTGTCAACACAAGATGAGGCACCTACCCCGAGGAGGTGGGGCAGGAAACCTAGAGCTGCTCAAGTTTGGAGACCTAGAGCTGCTCAAGTTGAAGAGCAGCCACCACTAGTACAGGAATAGTCTTTTGTGACATTGGGTCCTATGGACCCAATGGCAGCTACCCTAGCCGGATTGTAAAGAACCATCGATATGATGGCACAATATATGATCCACCATCCATAACAGCAGTAGCCCACTGCATCAAGAGGGGAATCTTACAAACAAATAATTAATTTTAATAAGTTGGTGCCTGGTATCTATGATTTAACTAATGATGCTTACTGGTTTTTGGACTCCTGCAAATAGGCAGGGGTGGAACTGCATTTAACTGACAGGAGATTGGTAGAGTGTGTGTAGCATATATTGGGGCCAGTGCCAAGGCAGTGGATGACAAACTACGTACTACCTCGCATTGAGGAATTATCTTGGACCCACTTTGTGGAACTGTTCGTGTAACACCCCTATATTCATTAGTTCTGTACATTTCACTGTTCCGGTGACTAGGGTTGGTCCGGACAATCAAGGGGTTTAAAACCATATTTAAGTCACTTAGAAAAGCAATAAACAAAAATTAATAACAATTATATGAAGGTAAAATAGAAATCAAGAAAATAAGGCATAATGGGTTAAATGAGTCTAGGCCACAGCGATAGGTAACCGAACCGGAAAGTGACTGCGAGTTCAGTCACGGCCCTATTCTCTAGTGGGACCCCAATCCTAAGGATTATTGCGAAGTTAATGGTACTGTGAAAATCACAAAAAAGAATAAAGAACCAGCTTAAATAATTGAACCAGAGTTCTGGAAGCAATTTAATGCTATTGGAAAAACGGATTAGACCAGTAAGGGGCAATTTGATCAATTCACCCTTAGATGTGACTTTTAGCCTAAATGTCCATTAAAATGTAGAAATTAAAATTGTGAAAAATAGACTACAAGTGAAGAAGTGAGTGAAAGAAAAAGAAAAGAAAATCAACTTAAAAGGAATTATGACATCACTATATGATGCAAGCATGACATAATAAATATTTATAATTTAATTAACTATTTTTGGAAAAGTATAAATAGGAAATAATTGGAAATTAAAAAGCTAAAATTGATCTTCTTCTTCCTTTAAGTGCCGCCACTCTCTCTCTCATTTTCTCTTTCAAAAATTTCTGCCATTGTTAAGCATTTTCAAGCTTTCAAAGCTTGATTCCACCCTATAAACCCTAACAAAACCCCATAAAAACCTCTTAATTGACCTTGATAAGAAGAAATGGAGGGAGAAATTTAAAGAATTTGGAGAAAGAATTGAGGATTTAAGAGCTCTATATAAGGTAAGTTTCTTTTTACATTCCTATTGGTTTATAGTTGTGGAATTAATGTTGAGCAAGTAGAATTGACTTAGAAAAATGGAAAAATCATGCATATTAAAGGGAGAGGAAATTTTGGCAGCCATGGGTAATTGAGGAAAATGATGTGCTTTAATTCAATTAATCATGTATACAAGCCCAATTGAGTGAGTAGATGTTAGTGGTACACTTTAATTTCTTGAATTGGGACAATTGGAAATTAGGGTTCTTGGCACTTTGGGTTTTGATTGGAAAATTTAGGGATTTTGGTGAATTGATGCCCAATTGACATAATTGATCCTTAAATTGGTCAATTGGTATGTTTATGAGTGTGATTGAATACATGGAATAGAATGGAAGTGTGAATGTGGTAATGTCTAAATCTGGACAGCTCGATCCTTGCCCATTCAAATGGCTATAACTGAAATTCTGTTACTCCAACTGGTGTGAAGCTAATTGAAGATGAAAATTAAGACCCAAAGCAACAATTTTTATGCAGAAACTTTGCCCTAAAACCAACCACAAGTTGGTGTAAAATTTGGTTAAATCCGGATTAGGTACCCTGCCACTGGACAAAACTAACCACATGAACAGTACATGTTCAAATAGTCATAACTTTGTGTAGAAAGGTCCAAATGACCTGATTTTTATACCATTGGAAAGCTTAGACATATTATAACAACTTTCATGAAGAACACAAACCCAAATTATGACCATAACCTAGTCAAATTGCCAACCAAACTTAGGTCACCAAATCTGCCAGACCTAAATTTGTCCAGAATTTCTGTGTTTTGACCAATCCGGCCAGCCTTAGTAAAAATGACATAACTTGAGCTACAAAACTCTAAATGGAGTGATTTAAAAAGGGAATTAAATCTAAGACATTAAGGAACAACTTTGATGAAGAAATTTTAGCCAAATTTCCACTGTAGATTGGTTCAATGAAACAGTAAACTTAGGAGACAAAATCTAAATTTTTGGAATTTCTTCCAATGAGTTTTGAATTGAGATTGGCAACCAATGCCAACAAATTTAGGACCCAAAATGTGGTATGTGGGGGTAATTAGAACTAGCATACCTATTAAGTATGAGAAATTCAACATTTTACTAAATTAGTCAAGTGAATAGTAACCACTATAACTAAGAACACAAAGAACTCAATTTATGGGATTATATAAGTAAATTTTAAATGCAAAATGTAATTATTAGAATTATTGTTAGAAATAATTTGGATAAATATTGAAACACTTTAAATTGTGTATTTCAGTAGAAAAAGAGACTGGGAAGGATAAGGAAAAAGAGAGTCAAGGCAGAGAGGCGACTCATTTGAGGTTTGTACACAACTAATTTTATTCAATTGATTTTAATTTTGTAAATTGTTTTGAATGAATGGTAATTATAAATGTTTTGGTTGCAATTATAATTTTCTCCTTGAATTTTATGAATTATGTGTTGCCAACCCTATAAGGGTAAATTCTTTGAATGACTTGTGTTAAGTGAGTTGAAATACAATTATTTGAATGGAAATTTTATGAATTAGTTTTTAAATTGTAACAGTTAACATGACAGTCCCATTCAGAACTCCCCAGTAGTAACGGCTATTAGGGATTTAGCAATTAAAATTGCATATGTCTCCCATTAATAATGGTTAGTAGGGTAAAACTATATGAGTACTCATTAGCTAGCTAGCCTTTCTCTTATTAATAACGGTTAGTGAGGTGATTTGTTTTATCGTGGTGTACAACACGTCATTGATCGTGAATTTTGTGTCATGGTCTAGACTGTGTGTTCATGGTAACACTTTTTCTTTGAGATTTGTGAATTATGTTTGAAATATAATGACTCTTAGTGATTTGATAATTTGGATATGCTTCATTCTTATGAAAACCTTGATCTGTTATGAATTGATTTATTTTATTTTATAATGATTTTTAATTGATATTAGTTGTGTACCACTGAGTAAAATTACTCAGCGATGACTTTTCTTGCTATCGCAGAGAGAGAAAAGGATAAAGCAGCAGAATGAGCTGCTTGGGATTGAAATTGGAGCAGTGTTTGGATTTATCTCGGATATATCAGTCATACCCCTTTGTAAATTTTCTTCTGATGTAAATTGATTTATATGTATCTATATGTAAACGTTGAGTAATTGTATAAAAGTTGTACTATCATTTTGGTCAATTTAAATTTTTGTAATATAAATTTGTTTATATTTTTTTTTTTATATAAATGAAGTAGTTAAATTTCTTTTAGTATTCTATAAATATTGAGTTTGCTTGACATTGAGTTGATTGAGATCAAATGGTGTTGAGAAAAATTAGATATGTGGATTTATTACATATTGGAAGTGTTTTTATCAGGTTTTGGAAGAACTATTTTCTACATTTTTAGCCGGCATTCTGCCGAATTTTCTGTAAAATCTTTAAAAATCCCAAACTAATCAAAACTTTAATTTATGAGCTAAATTTCAATTAAGGGTTTTTTTTTTTTTATTACTTGATCATCACTACCCCAAACTTTAAAATGAATAGAAATTGGTTTAAAATCCCTTGTAATATATTTAATAGGTTATCGATAGGCAAAATTCTATAATTTATTAGGTATACTATGGTATCATGTTATGCCTTTACGAAGGGGTAAGGTGTGACAGTTCGTCAATAGATTTGTACCAGAAAGCTTTAGAGACCAAAAGTAGTTGGCCTTTGAGGCCTTAAGGCAAAATGGTAGATCCGTAGATGAATATGCTACAGAATTTTTGAAACTGAGTAGGTGTGCCCCCACAGCAGTGGCTACAGAAAGAATGAAGGTAAAGAGGTTCCTAAAGGGACTGGACAAGAAGTATGCTAACCTAGCCATGATGTTTGATCAGTCTTTCGATGTGGTAGTTGATCGAGCCCGACAGATTGAAATCAGCTATACAGGAGATGACAATGGAAGGGCAAAGAAGAATAGAGTAGAGGGTTCTTCGGGTGTTTCCTACATGGGTACCATGGATAGTGGGGGCCAAATTCATTGTAGAGGAAGAAGTAGAAACAATAAGAAGGGTGGTTTTAAACACATATCTCGAGGATTCAGACCAGGGTATGGATCCAATAGTGGTCACAGTTCGGGTTACAGGAGTTATGGGTCTAGTTCAAGATCCTCCTTGGCACCTTGCATGCAGTGTGAAAGAGGACATTCAGGACCTTGTATGATGGGTTCAAGAGTATGTTTCCGGTGTGGCTAACAGGGTCACTTTGCTAGAGAATGTCCCATGCTCAGTGAGCCACAGATGGAGTCACAAGGTTCTGTTGCAAATGTTCCTCGTCAATTGTATCCTGGTGCTTCCAACATGGCGGGCAATCAGTTCAGTGGCAAACAGGGCTGAGGACAAGGAGGGTATGGATTTGGAGGCAGGTGAGGAGGTAAAAGTCAACTTTAGGGTTCTGCAATGCAAGGTAGGGGTCAGGCTCGAGTTTACAACTTGACCCACCAGGATGGTCAGGCTTCTAATGCAATTGTGGTAGGTATTCTTTTAGTATGTTCCTTTGAGGCTCGTGTTTTGATAGATCTTGGTGCTACGCACTCATTTGTCTCCCCCATTTTTGCCATAAGATTGGGTAGGAACCCTACAACTTTAAAATGCCACTTGTCTGTAGCTACCCCTCTTAGTGACAACATAGATGTGGATATGGTTTTTCTAGGTAGCCCAGTGGTAGTGGATGGAAGGATCCTCCCAGCAGACTTGGTTCCTCTACCAGTAATAGATTTCAATGTAATTTTGGGAATGGATTGGCTGGCAACTCATTATGTCACTTTAGACTGTAGGAACAAAAGGGTGTACTTTCATATACCTAGTGTGGAAAGGTTTAGCTTTGATGGTGACAGGAGCTTGGCTCCATATAACTTGGTGTCAGTAATTAGTGCTAGAAAGATATTGAGGCGTGGGTGTCAAGGGTATTTGGCATTAGTGAGAGATATATCTGTAGAAGGTGTTGACATTGAGAATGTTCCTGTTGTCAGAGAATTTATGGATGTCTTCCCTGAGGAGCTTCCAGGGTTACCACCAAGAAGGGAAATAGAGTTTTGCATTGACATTGTGCTAGGTACAAACCCCATATCAATGCCACCTTACAGGATGGCCCTAGAAGAATTGAAGGAACTGAAGGAGCAACTACAAGAGCTTCTAGACAAGGGTTTTATCCATCCAAGTACCTCCTCCTGGGGCGCTCCTGTTCTATTTGTGAGGAAGAAAGATGGGTCCTTAAGGTTATGTATTGATTATAGACAGCTGAACAAGGTGACTATAAAGAACAAGTACCCACTTTCTCGGATCGATGATCTGTTTGATCAGCTCCAAGGGGCTAGATTCTTTTCCAAAATAGATCTACGGTCAGGCTACCATTAGTTGAGAATCAGGAATGAGGATGTACCAAAGACAGCGTTCAAGACTAAATATGGTCATTATGAGTTCCTGGTGATGTCGTTTGGACTCACTAATGCACCAGCGGCCTTCATGGGCTTGATGAGCAGGGTGTTCAGACCGTTCCTGAACCGTTTTGTCATCGTATTCATAGATGACATTTTGGTATACTCTCGGACCAAGGAAGAGCATGTGTGGCATTTGAGGATGGTGTTGCAGACTTTGAGGGAGCACCAGCTATATGCCAAATTTTCAAAATATGAATTTTGGCTAGGAAGCATCTCATTCTTGGGACACGTAGTTTCTACTAAAGGCATTTGAGTGGATCCCAAGAAAATTGAGATGGTAACTGATTGGCTTAGGCCTATAACAGTCACTGAGGTATGAAGTTTTCTAGGCCTAGCTGGCTACTATAGACATTTTGTACAGAATTTCTCCAGGACAGCAGCTCCCCTAACTAAGTTAACTCGGAAGAATATTTCGTTAATTTGGACAGATGATTGTGAGGAGAGCTTCCAAAAACTTAAGGAATGTCTGACTATAACCCCTGTGTTGACATTACCGATGAGTGGTGAAGGATATACCATGTACTGTGATGCCTCCAGAGTTGGCTTAGGGTGTGTGTTTTGATGCAGCATGGAAAAGTAGTGGCTTATGCTTCAAAGCAGCTGAAGAGGCATGAGTAAAACTACCTTACTCATGATTTGGAAATGGCGGCTGTAGTCTTTGCACTAAAGATCTGGAGACACTACCTATATGGTGAAGTGTGTGAGATATACACCGACCGTAAGAGTTTGAAGTACATCTTTCAACAGAGGGATTTAAACTTAAAGCAGAGGAGATGGATGGAGCTTCTGAAGGACTATGATTGTACCATCTAGTATCATCATGGGAAGGCCAATGTAGTAATAGATGCTTTGAGCAGAAAATATTCTGGCAGCTTAGTGCACATATCAGCAGTGAGGAGACTGTTAATTCAGGAAGTACACGAGTTGATGGATCAAGGTCTGATCTTGGATATTTCAGATGAGGGGGTATTATTGGCCCATTTTTTAGTAAGACCAAACCTACGAGACAGAATCAGAGTTTCTCAACATAGGGACCCACAATTAATGAAGATTATAGAAAGAGTACAGCCGGATGAAAGTTGTGAATTTGGATTTGCTAATGATGGCGCTCTTATGCAAGGTTCCAGGATATGTGTGCCCGATGTGGACAACCTCAGAAATGAGATCATACAAGAGGCACACTATACACCCTACAGTGTCCACCCAGGCTCCACCAAGATGTACTATAATGTGAAGGATAGCTACTGGTGGAATGGCATGAAGAGGGACATAGTAGACTTTGTGTTCAAGTGCTTGACTTGTCAAAAAGTGAAGTTTGAACACCAAGGCCATCAAGGAAGCTACAAGAGCTCCCTATCCTGGAATGGAAGTGGGAAATGATCACGGTGGATTTTATAACTGGGTTGCCTCGTACTACGTGGGGATATAATTCGATATGGGCAATTATAGATTGTCTGATTAAAACAACTCATTTCTTACAACTCATTTCTTACCTGTGTGAACCACCTATTCTGTTGCACAATACGCCAAGCTCTATGTTCGAGAAATAGTCAGATTGCATAGAGTTTCTGCTTCCATAATATCTGATAAAGGGTCCCAGTTCACTTTTCAATTTTGGAGAAAGTTATAGGAGGCACTTAGCACATAGTTAAACTTTAGTATCGCCTTCCATCCTTAGATAAACGGACAGTCTGAAGGACAATTTAGACACTAGAGGATAGTATATCTAATGAATTACCAACTTCGTCTACTGATAACCCATTAAATACACTACAAAGGATTTTAAAACTTTTCTTACTTCTTTTTACAGTGGTGAGCACTTTTGACAGGTATTAAAAATTTTTAACTGAAGTGAAACAAAATAACAAATTTGAGTATCAATAATTTCTGTAAAAATTTTGCCAAAGTGCCATCTGTATTTTAAATAAAACAGTTCTTCAAAAACCTGTAAAAAGCACTTTAAATAAATAATTCCTCAATTCCAAATCCCAATAATTTGTTCAACACAATGAATTTCTCAACATTATCAACTCAATTCAACAATTAATTTTCCAGTATTTCCAAAAACTGAGATAAGATAAATATATCACAATATTTTTACAAGCCAAAATAATTTACAATTTTAGTTTACAACTGCTCAAGACTAAGTACAATATATACATACAGCGCAAATACATTACAACAAAAACTACAAAATATGGTATACTCAATATACCCGGTGAAATTTTAAAATATAGTACAAGCAGCCTACTCTGCTGCTCTGTCTGTCCGTCTACCTGCGACAGCAATAAAAAAGCTATCGCTAAGTAAAATTTACTCAGTGGTACAGAATAACAATTTAAAATGCAGTATGTAAAACTTTTATTGATAATTTATAATCCAAACAATTCATAATTTTTAAAAACTCATATAACATAAATTTGATCAAACAATTGAATAACACAGTATTGCCAATCAATAACATAATTTGATCAAATAACTGAATAACACAGTGTTGCCAATCAATAACACAATTTGATCAAATAACTGAGTAACAAAGTTTTGCCAATCAATAACACAATTTAGGCCATGACACAAATTTTTTTGAACATGCCATGTGTACATCATAATAAGGCACACTCACCCCAATAATCGAAATCAATAAGGGAGGAAGGAAGCTAGCTAGATAATGAGTACTCATCCACACTCACCTTAGACTAACAAGTCAAAGAGGGAGGATTATAATCACACTCACCCCATAAATGGAGGAGGAATATAGTAATATTGTCATGCTAAATGTGAATCAAAACAATTCCAAATCATTATATTTAAATATTTCATACAAACCACAAATCATATTTTATCTTAAAATTTCCATTTGCAAAGTAGGCAACACAATAATTTCCAAATACAATTCCCAATGTTAAAACAATAAAAAATTATTCATAACTCAATTCTCCAAATAAATTTTCTGGTAAAAGCAGTGAATATAAAAAGTATTGTGCACAGACACAATTTAAAACTATAATGTTCAATTAAATTTTTATGTAGAAAATGAGAAATAAAAATTAATATGCACAAACCTCTTATATATGCCTCTTGGCCCTGACTCAGTGTTCCTTATGCTTCTCAATAGCCTTTTCAACTGAAACACAAAATTTAAAGTGTCTCAGTACTCAATGAATTCGTTTCTAACAATAAAATCTAATATTTAATTTTTCTTGGTACTATTCCCTTCAATTCATTTCATTAGTCAACCTATAATGTTGACCCTTGATGCACTCTAAATGAGTCAATTCTAATGTTAGCAATATGTCACATTTTATAGCCCTTTAGTATTGGTATATGTTACCAATTTCATTTTCCAAGTGTATTATATTTTATTGCAATTTATCGAATTTCGGTGTACTGTTTTGACCTAGCCGGACGACCTAGTTCCCTCGGTTTTCGGGTTTCGGTCCAACATACAAACTTGTAGGTCTATGTCTTATTGCACGTGGGGGAAAATTTCAGGTTATTCTGAGTAGTGTAAACCATGATATGGTCAATTTACCAATGCTGTATAGAATGCACTAAAATGGTAGGCTTAGGTCACTTTTGATTCGGCCAGTTTTGGTACTTGAACTTGTGCAAGCTATTTGGCTTGGTTCTGGCCATTTATGGGCTTTGGTGTCTTCATAAGAATTGTTGATCTATGTCTAAACTATTCATGGTAAAAATTTTAGGTCATTTGGACCTTTTTTGAGGTATGTTATGGTCAAAACACTAACTGCTGCCTAAATAGTCAATTTCCAGGCTTTCTAGTCACTAATCCGGATTTGGTCATTTTTAAGGTTACTTTTTGGACAAAATTTAGGTAGGCTTTCTTCACCAAAGTTGGCACATTTTGTGCCTAGTTTCACTTTCGATTGGTCTCATACCAATTAGAGTCACACACTTAGGGTTATAGGCCTATTTGCACACTGCCCTCAACATCCTTTTCAAACACTTACTAATTACATATTCAACACTTACCAAATTACTTCCTTCATGCCAATTTTGGTTTGTACCTTACCATTAACACATTTAGCAACACATTTTGGTCATTTTGGACAGCTTGTAACCATTCTCAACATACACATTATAACCCAGAATTTTCTAAGTCCATTTACACAATTTAAGCACATGAACATACCTCATTTACATGTCCAAATCCAAACAATTATTCACATACACATGCTGCCATCATAAGCAACATAATTCAACAAATATTTCATGAACTTAAATACTTCAATCTTCTTCATGAGGCTGCCACAAATTTACACATACCCATTAACTTCCTTTGTCACTTTTCAAGCCTACAAATCAAACTTTACGCATGAAATTCAACTTCAATACAATTAAACATTTAAATCAACATTCAAACAACCATTTACATGCAAGGACAAGCTGTTCATGGTGAGGTTTCACGGCTGCCTAAGGTATCTTGAATCGGACCGATCGAATCGAACTGGATCGGGTCGGACCAATTGAATCGGACCGATTCTTTTCTTTTTCTTTTCCCTTTCCCCTACACCCCGACATTCTCTCTATCTCTTCCATTTTCTCTCTCCTCCCTCCTTCCCACAGCCAGCTAGCCACTCTCCTCCCTCCCCCACACACCGGTGACCACCTTGGCAGCTTCCCCCTTGCCAGTCATCACCTGAAATGCCGAAAAAATGCGCCCAAAGACCCTTACGTGCGCAGCATGCTATTTAGTCTTCTCGGCCAAAATCTGGCCGATCCGGCCATCGATTAGATCGCGTCTTGTCCCAAAACCCATCTACAACTCGAGAGCTTTCCATAGACACCAAGAACATAAAAATCCATTAAGTGGGTTGTCCAATTTTTGTCCGAAAAGTTTTAGTTTATTTTGATTTTTAGGCTAAATTTCTGGCAAACTGTGAACCCCACGAAAAATCTGAGAGTACCGGAGTGCTGCCCTCGACGAGAGCTTCGCGGCAATACCCATTTCAAAATTTTCTGAGACCATTTTCCGATGGGTCCTACGGAACTTCTCAGTACTTTTTCGAGCATTAAATAAATTTAATAAATTTTGTAAAAATTATGTACTAACTCCCGTATTGTGGGCTTCGCGTAGGTATGCTAATTTCGTAGAAATTTAATAGTTGCTCGGGTCTATAATTTCGAGTCCGGCAGGAAGGCTATCGGGAAAGCTTCAGAATCAGGTCAAGATTATAAGCCACCCCATTATTTTCAGATGTCTTGGACGCGTCCCAAGAGTCGAAATTGGCATAGATAAACCCAAAACCTCATTTTTCTTAATTATCTAGTGCCTGCTTTCAATTAAAAATCTATAAAATATTCGTGATAGGTTAGAAAATTATAATTCCTTTTGCATTAGTTTAATAATATTGTAATGACCGCGGGGCAAAGTTTTAGAATTTTTAGAGCTCATTTGGGCAGTTTTTGCAAAAAGAGTTAGTTATAGGGACTAAATTGTAATTTTTTAAATTATGGTTGTTGACTGTTTGGATGGGACCAAGAGGGGCCATGTGATGTGATTGAGTTGTGGTTGTGTGACTTACGAATATAGAAGTGTATTTTGAACCCTTTTGCAAGTTGGGTAGGTCTTAGGTATAGGGGAGATTCTGCCGAATTTTCAACACAACTTAGGGTGTCTTTGGTCCTTTCTAAACTTGTATTGAGTCAAATATATTAAATAATTATAATGAAATTGTCAGATGAGCCGGGACAGCCTTCCTCCTCCGCCCAGCTACCGCAGTAACCTCGGTTCAAGTCTGTGAGTAAAATATTGATTTTAATTATAATTTCAATATTATTATTTGTTTAGGCATGTCCATACATCACTTATAAATATATATCTATGTAATTAAATACTAAGCACCTTTTATATTGCATTCTCAATTGATGATATGCTATGGATGTTATTTTATGATAATTTGGAGCAGTGTGCATGTGTTGGCATGCGTGGGGTGTGTGGTATTGGTTATGGACAGGACGGGTAGATACGGCTGGAGCTTGACTAGCTAAGACCCAATCCTTTTATGGATAAGTCGGGGTAGGCACGACTCGAGATGATCTCGGTGGCCCCCGCATTTTGTTTATCAAGCGAAAGTTTGGCTTGAGAGACACTCACTGGCAAAGGTTGGATTAAGAGAGAGCTGTATAGGGGATCAACTCCTATATATGTACTGTTTGAACATTATTGGGTGTGTAAGTGCTCCAAATTACCTTTTTGCTGTTATGATGTGATTTATATAAAAAAATTGATGGTGTTGCATTCCACTTTTCAAGATGCATTAGCTTTAGATAGCTATAGAAATTAGGGTTAAAATCAGTATTTTACTCTCTGAGTCGAACGCTCACTCTTGTTCACCTTATTTTTTCAGGATACATGAGATTTCTTGTTGAGCTCTAACCTGTCTCTTTCCTTCGCAGGCAATCTATTAATATATTTTATGCTTGTATAGTTTTACTAAATTCCAGACTCTGCATGTGTTAGGACTATTTTAATCAATTTGGGACTATAATATAATATTATGTTGAATTTGTAAGAACATTAAATGCATGTATGTGTGCGTATGATTGGATTGGATTAGGGAGCTGAGCTCCCATTTGATTTTATGCCATTATGAGTATGTGGAGGGTAAGCTGAGCTCTCCAAATTATTATATATATTGTGTTTATAGGTTTGGTGAGTCAAAAACTCCTCGTTGTATGGTCCATATTATGGCCGGACTATGTCCGGTTGAATTCTTGAAATTGGGCTTAAATGGGCCTTAGGATTGGGTTAAGGATTAGTCAGGCTTACTACAGGCCTCGAGGGCTTTAGGCTAGCTCAGGTCCTAGTGCCGGTCCGGCCCATAGGTTGGATCGTGACATTGCTAACTAATCTTAACTAGGGGTGGCCACGGTCTGATTTTGAACGGGAACCGAACCAAAATCGATTCAGTCAAAATCGGACCAAAATCGGAACCGACTTCAAACCGAACCGAAACCGTTCTTCTGCGGTTTGGTTCAGGTTCATATTTTTTAAGAACCGTGAACCGGCGGTTCCGAACCTGATTGAATCGACAATTTCAAACCGGATTAAACTAGCGATTTAAATATAAAAAAATTCAATAAATATGTTACCTCACTCCTAATTCATTTATATATATCATTAATTTTCTACACAATTATTCTCTGCATTTTCTTCAATTCTTAATATTTTTTCAATTTTTCTCAAATTCTCTAAATAATTATTTTCTACACTCATTTTTATTTCCAATACTCTCTCAATTTTCCTACTTTATTATTTTATATACTTACTGAAATTTTTAATACTATCTCAATTACTTTGTTATTACTTTAAATCCTCAATAAAATTTCCAATACCATCTATTTTAATTTTTTTCTCTTTTATACTTTTTAATTATCAATTATTATATAATTTTTTAAAAAAGGCAAGTAATAGAACTAGAAATTTTTATTTTTCTAAATCCTAAAGGGATATTTAGGCAAAATTAAGTTCATACAATTTTTGCTAATTTCTTTAAAAAAATTTAATTTCATTTCTAGTTTTTTAATCAGGTTCAAGTCTTTATTTATTAAATTTTTCTTAAAGATAAATTATTTTCTTTCTTTTTTTTCTTATTTTATTTTGATTGAAAGATTTCTAAGAAAAATTAAAATATTTTTACAAATATAACTTAAATTTTGAATCAATAAAATTTTTCTCTAATTTTTTTTATCTAAGTTGCTCTTAAACCATCCTTAAACCACTTTCAAACCGTCCTCCAAACTGTCTTGAACCATTCTTTTTTGAATCGCCCTTCAAACTATTTTAAACCGGGGTTTAAATCGGAATCGGCGGTTCAGGAACCGTCCTCCAAACCGTTCCCTGGCGGTTTGGTTCAGGTTCATGATTTCATTGAACCTAAACCGACAGTTCAGAAATTGTAACCGGCGATTCCTGAACCGTGGCCACTCTTTATCTTAACAATTTTACTCTAGTTTTTTAACTCCAACAAATTAGGCAAAACCAAAAATTGATAAAAAATTTTTATTTTACTTAATAATTTAAAAAAATATGAAAAAAATTCACTTTTTAAAGCTTACACTTTGTTTTATTACAAATGAGAACACGTAATTTCACACCGTTAATACTTTACTAATGAAGTGCTAATGGCGTTAAATATCATTGACTATTCATTGATGTAGCAAATATGATATTATACGTCTGCGCCATATCAACAATTTTTATATTCTTATTCATTTTGTTATCTAAGTATCAGACTAACCATAAAAATGAATGGAAAAACCTAACAATAGACTTTTTCTTTTTTTTTAAATAGAAAGACATCTTATTTGCATTTTAAAATTTTGGAGACCAACTAGTAAATTTGAACATATATAGGGACCCCATAGTAATCTACCCACATATACACGCACAACACACACATTTGTATCATTAGGATGAGAAGGGTGAACAGAACAATAGGAAAACCTCAATCATGAATCCACCAAACCACTTCATGCCATTTCCACGTGAAGCTAGCAAGTGAATGCTAAACATAAGAAAGCCGATATTATAATTGAGACAATCATAGAAGTAGATAGCTTGAAAATTAATAAAAAGTGTAAAAGAAAAGGGCTACGTTTATCGTGTAGCTCAAGCTTAATTGCCTCCAAAATCAACCAAAAGGGATCCACGATCATCCCTCCAAAACTAAATTGACTTCTTGAAGCCAACTTACCAATTTGTAATGAGAAGACTTCAAGTAAATTCACATTGCAGTATAGTATGCTAGCAATGTTTTCATCACACGAGAAAGATGAAGATGGTAGGCTACAATAAGGTGTGACTGGGAGGCCGAAGTCTGTAACCAATTCGGCTTTTGCAAGTCACATTGTTCGTTAAATAACAACTACGATAGTAAATATGAATTTCTTGCTAATGGTTCATTTTAAACTACATATTTTCATTAGCTGAAGCATCTGACTCACTTCAGCAAAAGCTCAGTAGCGCATACAAAACCAAAGGTTCACATTTTCAGCAGAAAGCTTAATAGCTCACAAATAAAGCCAAAAACAAAGACACAACATGAAATTGTAAACTGAATTGTTGATGATGATCTCATTGGCTAGATATAGGAACAGAATCTTCACCATTTGCTGAATCAGCTACAGGAGATCTCTTTGTTAGAGACTTTATGTCCATGTCATCTTGTGTACAACGTTGCTGAGGGTGTGATAACATAATAGACAAGTGACGCAGGAGGACTCGTAGGCCCTGCCCGGTCTCATAGATGTAACCCTCATACTCACTAACATGTTCAAGGGTGTCAACTAGTGCATCATAGACCGCCTGTGGGCAGTTGTCAGGTCCAGGCTTATCATGGAGGTACATCACATCCAAAGTGAAGAGTTTCTGGTTTATGGGCCACTGGTGGTGCGGTCGAACAGATGATCTGCAGTAGACGAGAATCTGACACAAACAGAGTTTTTGTAGCCATGTCAAATGGAATGTAAAAGCATAATGTCAGGGTTCAGAATAGTTCACAATAAGAATAAGGAATAGAAATTCATAATTTTGGAAGGAGGGGGGTTTTGGTTTGAATATCTTCTAATGCTAATTGAAATAAACTAGATTAAGTTAGAGCCATGAATATACAATACAATAACTAGATTATATGATCCTGCTTCAAATATTTCCAAAGCAGGGATGGATCCAAAAATTCTTGTCAGTGGGGGGCAATAGATAGAAATATAAATATGCATTCATACTCATATATGCAACTAATAAGCTTGTTTCAATTAGTAACAAATTAATTAATTTTAGGGATCTAAAATATGAACAATCTAAACTTTAATAAGAGAAGATTATTTACAACTCAACTCAACTCAACTAAGCGTTTATCCCAAAATTTGGAGTCAGCTATATGGATTCGCTTTCTCCACTCTAAACGATTTTGGGTTAAATCCTCAGAAATATATAATGCTTCTAGGTCATGTTGTACTACTCTCCTCCAAGTCAATTTAGGTTTACCCCTTTTTTTTCTTTCTATCCTCTAACCTAATGTGCTCTACTTGTCTAACTGGAGCCTCCGTATGTCTACGCTTCACATGACCAAATCACCTCAATCTTCCTTCTCTCAACTTATCTACAATTGGCACCACTCCTGCATTTTCTCTAATACTCTCATTACAGACTTTATCTAGTCTAGTATGGCCACTCATCCACCTTAACATTCTCATCTCTGCAACTCTTATCTTATACGCATACGACTCTTTCAGTGTCCAACACTCACTACCATATAACATAGCTGGTCCTATGGCTGTACGGTAAAATTTTCCTTTCAACTTATTAGGAATCTTACAATCACATAAAACTCCCGTGGCACGTCTCCATTTCAACCATCTGGCTTTAATCTTATGACTAACATCCTCCTCACATCCCCCATCCACTTGAAGGACTGAGCCTAGATATTTAAAGTGATTACTTTGGGACACTACAACTCCATTCAAACTAACTCATTCCCTATCATCCGTTTGGCCTTCACTGAACTTGCAATGCATGTATTCTGTTTTCGTTCTACTTAAATTAAAACCTTTGACTCTAGAGTACTTTTCCAAACCTCTAGCTTTCGATTGACTCCTTGTGTCTCATCTATCAGAACAATATCATTCGCAAACATCATGCACCAAGGAATACTCTCTTATATATGTTTCGTCAATTCATCTAAAACTAATGTAAAAAGGTAAGGGCTTATGGCTGATCTCTGGTGTAATCCAGTTGAGATCGAAAAATCTCTTGTGTCCCCTCCCACTGTACGCACAATAGTAGTTGCTCCTTCATACATATCTTTCAACACTTGTGTGTACCTAATAGATACCCTCTTTTATTCTAACACATTCCATAAGACATCTCTTGGAATACTATCATAAGCCTTCTCCAAATCAATAAAAACCATGTGTAGATCTTTCTTCACATCTCTATATTTCTCCATCAAGCTTCTAATGAGAAAGATCGCTTTCATAGTTGAACAACCAGGCATGAAACCAAATTGATTGAGAGAGATAGAAGTATCATGACGTAGTCGATGCTCCACAACTCTCTCCCACAACTTTATAGTATGACTCATGAGTTTAATTCCCCTATAATTTGAGCAACTCAGTATGTCTCCCTTATTTTTAAAAATAGGTACTAAAATACTCCTCCTCCTCCTTTCATCAGGCATTTTCTTTGAGTTTAAAATCTTATTAAATAATTTAGTTAATCATGCCACTCCCATATCTTCCAAACACTTTCACACTTCAATTTCATTGGGTTCATAGGCTTTACTCACTTTCATTCTCTTAAGTGCTTCATTTACTTCTAAACATCTAATCCTTCTAGTATAATTCACATTCTTTTCTATTATTCTATAGTCTATATTCACGCTATTACCATTTCGACTATTATTAAAGAGATCATTAAAATAATTTCTCTATCTTTCTTTAATGTCCTCATCTTTCACCAACATTTTTCCTTTTTTATCCTTAATGCACCTAACTTGATTAACATCTTGACATTTCCTTTCTCTCCGCCTTGCTAATCTATAAATATCTTTCTCCCCTTCTTTAGTTCCAAGTTTCTCATATAACTTTTCAAAGGCCCGTGCTCTTGCTTGACTAACTGCCTTTTTTGCCTCTTTCTTTGCTATCTCGTACTATTCATTTGCATCATTATTATCACATTTAGGTAATTTCTTATACCATTCCCTTTTTCTCTTCACTGCCTTTTGTACTTCCTCATTCCACCACCATCTCTCTTTTGAGGGTGGTCCATGTCCTTTAGACTCTCCAAGTACTTTTCTAGCTACTTCTCTAATCTTTGATACCATCTGTATCCACATATCATTGGCCTCCATACACAGCTTCCATACTTCGGACTCGAGAAGCTCGTTTTTGAACTTCACTTGCTTTACTCCTTTGAACTCCCACCACTTTGTTCGAGCTACACTATTTCTTCTGACCTTACTTGAATTGTTCCTAAACTTGACATCCAAGACCACCAATCGATGTTGACTTGTTAAAGCCTCTCCTGGAATGACTTTGCAATCCTTGCATAGAGCTCTATTTGTCTTCCTGGTTAAAAAGAAATCGATTTGGCTTCTATGTTGCCTACTTTTGAAAGTCACTAAATGTGACTCTTTTTATAAAGTAGGTATTTGCTAGTATTAGGTCGTATGTCATAGCAAAATCCAGGATGTTTTTTCCCTCCTCTTCCCTCCTCATTTCGACTGCCAAAACCAAAACCTCCATGAACATTCTCATAACCTTGTCTATCACTTCCTACATGTCCATTCAAATCTTCACCAATGAAAACATTCTCTTCATTCAGTATGCTTTGCATTAAATCATCCATATCTTCCAAAAACTTTTATTTACTCTCACTGTCTAGTCCTATTTGTGGGGCATAAGCACTAACTATATTTATTATTTCTCCTTTTAGTACTAGCTTTACTAGTATAATTCTATCTCCTAATCTTTTCACAGCTATTACTGCGTCTTTCAATGTCCTGTCTATGATTATACCCACTCCGTTCTTATTTCTCTCTTTTCCGGTAAACCATAATTTGTACACTGAATTACCCACTTCCTTACTTTTCTCTCCTACCTATTTAGTCTCCTGAATGCAAGCAATATTCACCCCTCTCCTTTCCAAGGTATCCACAAGCTCCATTAATTTTACTGTAAGTGATCTAACATTCCAAGTGCCAACCCTGATACTCCTCCTATCCTGCTCCTTTCTGATTGGTCTCTTTCTATGATATCTTCCGTTGTTTTCTATGTCTATCTTGTGTTCTGTTCCACTATCTGTTCTTGCCTTCAAATATGGAGCAAGGTTAGAATTTTACACAAAAAATTATTTTCTGAAAGGAAATTTGCCCCCACTGCCCCCCCCACTGAATCCACCCCTGTTCCAAAGAGATAAGAATTCATTGATTGCAATATTGAACAAGTGATTATTTTGCAGCATATGAAAGGATAGATGACATGCACATTACCTATATTTAGCCAAAAGCAACAAGAGCATGAGTGTGTGTACAGAACAATGAACACAAGAAGTACTTACCACTCTTAAAATCCGGTTTTGAGCACGTGATTTCTTTGCTTCATGAGCTGCTAAGCGAAATAAATGTGTGAGGTCTGCTTGACCACAAGATGAAGTAGCTGAGAGCCCCCTAAGAGCAGCTACTGTAGACTCAACTTCACTGCTAAACTCTTTTCGAAGCTATGATATATCAAACAAGCAACACAGGAACTTTCTTGTAAATTATAAGGTCTGTACTTCAGCTAAATAAACAAATTCCCTTGTTCCGGGAATGCCCATTCAACTTGTTGTTCACAATTCAGGAGAATTTCACATCTAATGCGAATTTAAATTTTTAAAGCATCAGAAACATGCTAAAACATTAGTGCACTTTTCCCCTTCAAGCCCAAACTAGATTAGTGGCAAGTTAGCCACATCAATTGATTAATTATCCATGACTGTAATAGAATAAATTTTTCTTATAATAAGAAGCAGAGAGAAATCGTGAATTTTCATCCAGATATCTTGAATACGTGATCAACCTGGAGCATCTATCCGCTAAAAAATAAGTGCAGAAAAATATCCTTAGCAAGAATGAAATATCTCACCCATTTCATTCAATCTCACAAAAAACAAATCATCAAACAAAGCACAGGTAATTGAGAGAGATAACCAGTACCCAAGAGGCGGATTTTGCTAGAGTGGCGAAAGCGAAGCGATGATCGGGGTTGATAGAGAGCTTGGCGTTGATGAAGAAAAGAATAGCTTGCTTGATGCACTCCAATCTGGTGAGAGGTCTCCCAGAGGGGCCTGCGGTTTTCATTTCCACAAGAGACTCTGCATCCACATCTATGCAAAACAATATGTCCTCGCAGTTGATCCTCATCGGCTTCAGCGCATATCTTCCCCTGCCTGAGCCCTCTGTTCCATCCACCGTCTCCATCCCTCTCCCTCTCTCTGGCTTCGCGAATTGCATTGGAAGAAGAGGGCTGTGATTTTTTTGGCAAAGCAAGGAAATTCGAAAAACGGTGCGTTTTAAGAATATAGGAAACGGTGAGTTTTGGCTCCCCCCTATATACAGTTTACACTCTTTACGTTTCTTGTCTCCTATCTATATCATGTTCTGCAACAGGCATTAGCTTTACCGTTTTCCTTCTTATTTGTCGCAGCTGAAACTGAGAATTTCGGAAATTGGAAGGGAAAAATGGCTTGTTTACATGATCATAGCTGTGAAGATCACGATTGCTCCTCTAATTGGTCTCTCTACAAGCACATAGACCTCTCTAAGGTAAAAATCTCTCTTTGTCTCTCTTGTTCATTAAAAGATGACCAATTTTCTTTTGTGCAATTTGTATATAATCCGGTTTCAACCTCTGATGATTTCTATATCCCCTGCTTCTTTCCGATTTCTCTCAATTTCGATTTCCAATTGCCTCTGTTGTTGTTGTGCTTGTCCCTTAGGTATCGGCTCTGAACGAAGCGGTTCGGGGAAGTGTTAAGTCAGTTTTTAAAGCTTGGGAACAGCGCCTGGACTCTTCCGGGGTATGCCTTTTCCTTCCTTTACCTAAATATTGTTACTTAATAGTGGAAGGCATCTGAAAATCCTCGTGTTGTCTTCTTTTGCCATTTCAGGAACACTTGGAAAGCAACGAGGGTGATCCTGAATTGCTTGTTTATATCCCGTGAGTGAAAAAGTCTGTGTGCCTTGTTTATTGTTATATATTTTAGATTTACACAGTATGTGATTGCTATATAGTACCATTTTATGATTATATATTTCATATAATTTTTTGGATTGATAAAACCTATCCTATGTGGTGAATTTTTGCTTCTCATTTTGTGTTGTACTAGTTTGTAGATCTCGTTGTATGATGGTTTGCAATTTGAAGAATTACAATGTCCCTTCAGGCTTCAAGTGAATGACTTGTATAGTAGGGGGTCTTTATTGTATGTTGTGTTGGCATCTAACCAGTAACCATGGCTTCCCAAATACTGTAACATACTTAGATGTGGGTGACACAATGGTGACTGCCTTGTGGGAAAAAGATTGTTTTCTGAAATTGCGTTTACTGCTTTGGAGAACTTGTTCCAGACTAAACCCATTGGCTGACTCCAAGCACTTGTTTCTGCGAGCAATCTAAATCAACTCTGCTTCTTTCCTTTCTTGTCTTTTTTGCTTTCTTTCAAATTTCAAGACATAGTTTTGGAATAACAGGATTTATACTGTTCATAAGTGTAATTTGTTTCAGGGAGCCCTCATCTTCGATAGTACAATTTGGAGGTTTTCTGTTTTCTTTTTTCTGAAAGTTCTTTTTTTATCATTTCACTGGTGTAGTTGCATGTTTTTTCCTACAAATTTTATTTATCATATCCCAGAAACTACTCTTCTGATATCTTATTTTCTATTTAATAGATTTACATCGGATGTTAAGATAAAAAGCATTTCAATTATTGGTGATGCTGATGGAACAAGCCCTTCAAAGATGAGAGTGTAAGTTCATTCTCTATATTTTGAGCAGTTTTTATCACTCTTTTGACTACTGTAGTGTGTTTAGAGGTAGCATTCCTATAAATACAAGCTTCCAACCAAGACTTCGGGTACAACATTCACAAGGCATTAGGCTAACTGGAGTTTCTGGCCTTGCCATCGTTTGGTCCTCTTCTCGAGTCATTGGATTACAGACCTCACTCTATCCCCTTCCTCAAGGACACAACTGCAAAGGGTCTTTTTTTTTTTTTCCTCTTTTTCCTTTTTCTTCTCTTCCCCTGCGTGTTAGTCATGTTTACTTGTCTCATGTAGAACAAATATAGGAGAAAGTAATATTGAATTTGATTATTGGAGTGCTGCCTTTAAATGATATTCTTTCTTGATATCTTTTCTTATAAGAGAAAAAAAACTGATATTGTTTTTTGGAATATATGTAAGGTTCACCAATCGAGATGGCATTGATTTCTCAGACGCTCATAGTATGCAAGCTGTTCAGGTATTTACACATTAGCTTGCTGGTGACTTATAGATAAATTCAGCACTTAAATATTCTTTTTTTTTTTTTTTAAGGAGTGGGATCTGGTTGAAAATTTGCAAGGAGTGCTAGAGTACCAGACAAGGTAATTATTCCCTTCAAAACAATTACAGTGCTGATCAAAGAGAGATGCAAATGGTTCGTCACAATTCCGTGGCGGCATACCATATCAAGTTGGCAATTGTATTTCTTCTTTACAATTTAGTATATGATCATCAGTTATCCCCCATTTCTAATGTAATATAAATTCTTCTAAATAGATATGCCAAATTTCAAAGTGTGTCAAGCATCACATTGCATTTCCCTGATAATTTTGGCGGTGATACAAGTCGCATACACTATATTGGCTTTAAAGGTGAAGCCACCCAGGTAATAATGTGAAAAGATCAAGTTTGGTGGTATTGTCAATCCGTGTTGTGGATGAAGTGTTGGTACCTTTAATGACACGTTTTTTCCTTGTCTATGGTTAACAGTTGAAGAGGGATGTTGTTGCAACAATTGTTTATGAACTTAGGCCCAATCCCTCAGACCACAAGTAAGTGTCAACCACTTTTTCGAATGATTTTTAGCATAGATTTCTGTTCATGGAATATTGTACTTCAATGTTTGGAAGACTTGATTAAAGGCTTAATAATGAGATGTAGTCTATGCCCAAAGTTTGTTTCTAGTGACCTCTTTACTATAGTTGTGTAGTTTCTACTCCGCGTTGTGCGTCCAGTCTGCCAATTGGTTGATGGGTCACTACAAACAGTTGGCAAACCCCTTTCATATAGGAAGTCTCGTTGGTGCATATTAAAATCTTTTTGCAACTGCGTGCCACGTCTATATTCCAGAAACGATTTCATCCTATATATGCTGTGTGCTTTATCTTATCTTTTGTTTACGGAAATGATACGTGGTGCAGGACACGCGCAGAACAGGATAGACCTTTTCAAATGTGGAATGGAGAATAAATGCTGGGTGATGTTTCTTAATAAAAAGGAATAAATCAAACTTTGTGTACATTTGATAATGTTCGAAAGCCGTTGTGGCATGGCATCTCTTACTCCCATCTCTCCTTTTCCCCTTTTCTGATAATTGCGTGCAATGTGCAGGAAGGAAAAGATATTGATATACTTGTGGCTCGGATCTTTTACTTTAGTTATTGACTAATGACGATAATCGGGTTTCTGACTGAAGAGTTTGTTGGATTAAAACTCTTTTTTTTGATATTAGAAAATGATTCAACCTCTTGTTTAGTGCGATCTTGCATAACAAAAATCCAGTTAATGCAGAATGCAAATGCAATAAGGAGTAATTTGTTATAATAAATTTTGGAGGTTTAATGTAAAAAATTAAAAAAAAAAATTCATAAATTTTGAAACTTTTTACAATTTTGGTTTATTCTCTTAATTTAATCAGTTAGGGGTAAGGGTTATATTTTTTTTTTATAATAATTATGGTATACGTTAGTTCTAATGATAAAATTAAAAGAATTGATTAAATTTGCTGAAAGTCTTGCAGTCCAAATAGTTTCATTTTTCATATTTTTAGTTCAGTTCTTAAGTGCTTCAGTCTGGGATGCCTCAATTTCAGTTCAAGTTTTACTTTTTTAGAAAATTTTTATATAATTATAAAATTAAATTGCATCTATTGAATTATTATAAATTAGATATATTAAAACTATTTTTTATTATATTAAATTATATTGTTTTAATACAAAATAATAACTATTAACTGAAGCCTCTACTGGAGTTAAATTTGTGATATTATATAAAAATAAATTTTCTTTTATTTTTTTTTTTTCTAACTGTGCGAGTTTGACTCAGGATAATGAAAAAAAAAATGGAATTTTTATTTTGTCAACCTGTGATTTGAGTAATTGATGACAATATCGTTTAGAATAACAATGGGGGTATTTGCTACCACAATGATAACAACAACGAAGTTTATTTAGCTCAACACCAATTTTATATACCACCTAGCGTGATTGCTTTGTGGTAAGTCTTAAGAGTTAGACGCGTCCAACCTCAGTTTGATTCTTTTAACTAGCATTGAAGAATAAAAATTATCTTCACTTGTAGTGAATGATTTGAATCAACTGCAGGTAGTCCATTCTTTTGACTTTTTGGAGATCCATTATGACTTAGTGGTGAGTCCTCCCTATGGGAGAGTTAATGAAATCATTTAACCGTTGATTCTGGTTTAGGGAACAATACTCAACTCAACTCAACTCAACTAAGTCTTTATCCCAAAAATTTGGGGTCGGCTATATGGATTCGCTTTTTCCACTCTGAACGATTTTGGGTTAAATCCTCAGAAATGTGTAATGCTTCTAAGTCATGCTGTACTACTCTCCTCCAAGTCAATTTAGGTCTACCCCTTTTTTTCTTTCTATCATCTAGCCTAATGTGCTCTACTTGTCTAACTGGAGCCTCCGTATGTCTACGCTTCACATGACCAAACCACCTCAATCTCCCTTCTCTCAACTTATCTTCAATTGGCACCACTCCTACCTTTTCTCTAATACTTTCATTACGGACTTTATCTAGTCTAGTATGACCACTCATCCACCTTAACATTCTCATCTCTGCAACTCTTATCTTAGATGCATACGACTCTTTCAGTGCCCAACACTCACTACCATATAGCATAGCCGGTCGTATGGCTGTACGGTAAAATTTTCCTTTTAATTTATTGGGAATCTTACGATCACATAAAACTCCCGTGGCACGTCTCCACAATGACCATCATAAATCTAAGTCGAATTTATTATATGTTATTTATAATGAATATTGTCAATAATTTATTTTAGTAGTGTGCTTTAATACTATATGTAACACCCAACTCAAGTGCATAATATTATTCACTTTAACCTCATAAATTTACCCTAAAGCCTGGTCATTGTTGAGACATAAAAGTGTGCTATACAATAAGGAATGTCACATTCTTATGAATGTTTTTCTGTTTCCAACTCTTTTCAATGTGAAATGTTTCATTCATGTTCCCATATTTGATCTTAGGTATGCACCATATCATTCTCTCATGAATCTGCAAAATTCTACGTATATCATAAAATTTTAAAAATATTAAATTTAAATTTGATGGATATACTTATAAAAATTTTATTGTAAGTGTTTTTTTATTAATTCGAATAATAACCAAATCACTAAATAAAATTTGAGAATCTGCTTACTTGTAGAAAATAATTTTTTATTTTTTAATTTTTAAGAAATTCATATTTAATTTTTACATAAGTTACAACTGAAGTATCCTCACTCGTAAAATAGGATCCTGCGATTCTAAGGTTTATAATAATTATTTAATTTTATAGTATAATTTTTATTATAAAAAGTAATTATTTTTTTTAAAATTTTTTATTAAAAAAAGTATAAAACTAACTTAAAATTGTGTCTTTAAATGTTAATAAAATTTTAAAAATTTTTTACTTAATAAATTGATGACTTTATGTTTTATTTTTTTAAAAAAAGTTTTTAAAAAATAATTAGATAAATTATTATTTAATCCATTGATTATATTAAAATTAATGTCTTAATAATCGTATTTTTAGAAATAACTGATTTAGTATCTCATATTTAATTTTATTGATTATTTGGCGTCTCAATTTATTATTGTTAATTTAACTCTTAATTAAGAGATTCAAATGTGGTTAATGAAAAAAGGAATGATAAAAATTCAGAGACCAAATATATGACGTAATTAAAATTTAAATATTAATTAATTTATTTTTAAAATATAATAATTAAATAATTAATTTGACTATAATACGGGTTGAATAATTTTTTTTTTTCCAAAAATTATTTCAGTTCTACAAGCAAACAGGCCGAGAATTTTTCCACTTCCCGCACGGACATCTGAGGTTATCTAGTATTCAATTTCTAATATCTAACGGGCGTGGCGACAGGATCCGGGTTGGAGTCTCCATTCCCCAAATTCCACTGCTAAAAAATAATATCTGGGGGGGCGCGGTTCACTCTTTTCAAGCAACTCTAGGGTTTAAGCTCTTTTTCTCTGGAGCTTCCTTACACAGATACTGTTTCCCAATCTTCCAGATTAAAGGAAGAAAATTTTCTCTGGTAAACCTCTCTCTCCCATACTTTGATATCCATTTCCTTTTCATTTATCGATCGCTTTTTTTTTTTTTTTTTTTCTTTTGAATTATGCCCACTTTTTAATTTCTTTCACTCAAAAGCTTGTTGCTTGATTTTATATTTTTATTGAATAAGATTCTTGTATTTATAGTAAATAAAAAAATTTATTTTTCTTATTTTAGTTCTTATATTATGTCATCTGAAACTGTTGGAACTTTGTCCAGTGTAATATTTGAAGCGAGAATGCAGGCTTGCACTGGAGCTGCAGTGATGGGTTCTTTACAGCAGCCCCTTTGGACCAAGGGATCATCCTTCCCTCCAAAAAGGTTCAGTGTTACTGGGTTTCCACATCAGATTGAGGTCAATTCGTTGACGCCTTGTAGATATTTTAGTATTAAAGGTAGCTTGGTCACTGGGAGGCCACCCTCTTCTGTGTCTGTCCCTGTGCCTGAAAGTGCAGGTAACTGGGCTCTGCTTCAATTCTCGTGGTGTCTCTTTTTTCTTCTAATCAACGATGATCATGTATTTAATTTCTTTTCCTGTACCTTATTTTGATTCTAATTGTATCTTCTGCCTTGTAACCGTGGAGAATTATACTAGCCTGACACTTTTTCAATGCAAATTTTCATTACAATGTATAGGTGAAAGGAGCAGCTTTATAGACTATGGCCTCAGTGAAGCGGATCCTGAGGTGTGTGAAATTATTAACAAGGAAAAGAATAGGCAGTTCAAAAGCCTTGAGCTTATTGCCTCTGAGAATTTTACATCCCGAGCGGTGATGGAAGCAGTTGGCTCATGCCTCACAAACAAGTATTCTGAAGGATTGCCTGGTAAAAGGTAAACATGTGTTGTGTTGTTTTTTTAATTGTAATTGTAATTGTATATGGCTAACAATCTTATTTTAAATATCAGATACTACGGTGGAAATGAGTATATTGATGAGCTTGAGATCCTTTGTCAAGAAAGGGCTTTGGCTGCATTCCACTTAGATGGCAAGAAGTGGGGTGTTAATGTCCAACCATTGTCTGGTTCTCCTGCTAATTTTGAGGTTTATACTGCACTTCTTAAACCACATGACAGGATAATGGTACAATATTGTCTTCTTTACTCTCTTTATTCAATTTCATTATTAATGTGGTGGTTTCAGAATGCAGAAATCCTCATTTTTTTACGTGTGCTAACTTAGGGTTTGGACTTACCTCATGGAGGACATTTGTCTCACGGGTTTATGACTCCTAAAAGACGAGTATCTGGCACATCAATTTATTTTGAGTCTATGCCATATCGACTTGATGAATCTACAGGTCATTTATTTCTAAGTCAGATTAGGAATGGTTGCTCATATTTGCTGAATGGTTTGTTAATAATTTCCTTGACCTTTCCTACAGGCCTGGTTGATTATGATATGCTTGAGAAAACAGCTACCCTCTTCCGACCCAAGCTAATTATTGCTGGTGCTAGTGCATATCCTCGAGATTTTGATTATCCTCGCATGAGGAAGGTAAGGGGTTACAATGTAGTTAGTTAATTTTCTTTTGCTTTATTATTTATTTATTTATTTATTTATTTATTTGTACTTTTCCTTTCTTTAGCAACTAACTAATTATGATCAATATCTATTGGAAGATTGCTGATGCTGTTGGTGCTTTTCTCATGATGGACATGGCTCACATAAGTGGACTTGTTGCTGCTTCTGTAGTTACTGACCCCTTTGAGTATTGTGATATTGTGACAACAACTACGCACAAGGTAGGCTAAAAAACAATGTTAGAAGGGTTTTCTTTACATGGTATTACTGTCTGTGTCTGAGTCTGCTCATGCATAATATATAGCATGAAATGTAGACTGCTATATTTCGTTTAGATACTAATTTGAGGGTGATGTGCTTGTGAAATAGTGTTGCCAATAGATTCCAAGTACCATATTACCTGTCCAAACTTTCTAGTTTTCTGTGCTATGACCTGCACATGGAAAACCTGATATATTCACACTTTTCTTTATAGTCTCTACGGGGTCCTCGAGGTGGCATGATCTTCTTCAGAAAGGATCCTGTTCTTGGAGTTGATTTGGAATCTGCCATCAATAATGCTGTTTTCCCAGGCCTACAGGTTAGTTGCTAATTCATGTCACAATTTCATTGAGTTTCATTTGCATCTGTGGAGTTCCACCTAAATGCACTTGAGTTCTGAAAAACTATATTTAAATTCTTGCAGGGTGGTCCTCATAACCACACAATTGGGGGACTAGCAGTTTGCTTGAAGCATGCACAATCCCCGGAATTTAAAAGTTATCAGAAGCAGGTAGTGTACAGTAGTGATTAAGCTTGGTTTGAGTTGCATCCTAATCCATCTAATTTTAGTTAGTTTCTGTGTTTTATAGGTCATCTCCAACTGTAGAGCTCTTGCAAACCGATTGGTTGAACTTGGATATAGACTGGTTTCTGGTGGAAGTGATAATCACCTGGTTCTTGTAGACTTGAGGCCACTGGTAAGTTTCTTGCTTCTTTGTTGTTTCTCTGCCTGCTGTTATGATTGAATTACTATTTCAAAGTGTAAAATCTAGATACACAGAATGATCAAATGAAATTATCCAATTTTCAAAAGAATTCTCACTGCAGAAATGATTCAACGGTGTAGTTAGATTTACTCTGATATTCTAATGGTTCAGATTTATCTATATGTGCACTGAATCTTATAAGACAGTTTTTCCCAATATTTTATGACTTGATTACTATTTTGAATGCTTAGCTATGATATCATGGATCAAAGTGTTCTATGCATCGTATATTCTTCAATTTAGTTACTCGATAACAATCAACAACCTGCATCAACAGGGCATTGATGGAGCTCGGGTGGAAAAAATTCTTGACTTGGCATCCATTACCCTCAACAAGAACTCAGTGCCTGGTGTGCTTCATTCTCCACCCTTTTTTTGTGTTTCATTTCCCTCACCTATACCACCATCCCTATGCTTATTCCTTCTAATATTGAATTATGTAGGAGATAAGAGTGCCCTAGTTCCGGGTGGCATTCGCATTGGATCACCTGCTATGACTACCAGAGGATTCACAGAGAAAGAATTTGTAGCGACTGCTGATTATATTCATGAGGGTGTGCAAATAACAATTGAAGCTAAGAAATCAGTGTCAGGATCAAAGCTTCAAGATTTCTTGAAATTTGTTGCATCCCCTGATTTCTCTTTGAAGGATAGAGTGTCAGATCTCCAGACAAGAGTTGAAGCTCTTACAACTCAATTCCCAATACCTGGTGTATGAGCATCATGGCCGGACTATATAGGTTGCTGTTATGATGCATGCAGTGTGATTTACTATGTTATGTTTAAGCTTATAGTCAACAAATTCTGCCGATAACACAAAGGAGAGTAAACAGCATTCTAGTCGCACCACTTGTTTAAGGAATGATGGGAAAGGGTAACAATATTACCATAAGTTTTGATGGCATGCTCTTTTTCTTAAGATTCTTAACTGATATTTTTTTTCTTTTTAATCTGGGATAAGGCAATGCGGTTCTTGTTAGATTCATTTAAGTCGAATGAGTAATCATTGTTTCAAATTCTCATGCAGAGTTACAAAAATAAAGTTTTTTCGCTAGCTGTGACCCTGCGGACCTGTCTCATGGTACGAGTACAGAAAAGGTCATGAGAGGCAGTTTTTACTAGGCCACAACCCTTCAGCATGCACCTTTCAGGGCAAGAAAGACCTGTATTTAGGGTCAGAATATTCCTTTCCAGTCTCGCAATGCAAATTAAACCTGTTCTTGCTGCAAATTGTTCAGTCTCAAATGTGTGATATTAGGCTGGACATAGTATACAGCAAATATCCTAAGATATAATCTGATTCCCTGATTGAGAATGGTATCAATGATCATGAAAATAGATTTCAAGATAAATGCCTTCTGTTAATCATCCAGTCAGAGTTGGTTAACCATCTAAAACATAAAGGGAAATTAGCTGAACCTCATGAAGAATATGTAAATTTTAATGATGATAAGAAGTAACAAAAAATTAAGAGAAACAAATTCTCTAGAAAAATTAATTATCAAAATTTTATTTAATTCTCAATAATGATCATAATAATCAGATCTGAATATGTGGAGATTTTCTAAAATCCTAATCACAGTAGGATTAGGAACCTAATTTCAATTGTAATTAGAAATATTAAATAAAATAATTTTTTTAAAATAATTAAAATACTATCTCCTAAATAATAATAGTAATAGAATTCCCAAGTAATGTAAATACTATTAATATTTCCTAAATAATATTTAAACTTACTAACTTTACATGGAATGTAATTTTCAAATTATATTTTTTAATACTGCATTATTCTCCCTAAATTGGAGTTTATTGGAGAAAACTCGACCTTAAATATTGAAATGTGGAAGAATTATGAATTAAATTCAAAGAATAATAAACTGTGTCTAATTGGATGGTAGCAACGAGCTTGAAATAAAGAACTTAATGCTTTCCTTTGAATCCTTGAAAACATCCGAATATAGAAAATTAACAACAGCTTTAATAGAAGAAATCTTTAATTTAGTAGGAAAGAACTGACTTGATTTTCTTCAATTTTCATTGAAGTCTCTAAAATCTCCACCACTTGCTTAAATTTTTCTTGCTATACTTTATCAGCTCCTTGCTTTAGAATGGATTGCTCAAAGTTTCTAATTTAGACTTGTCAACTTAGATTTCAATATGCTCAACAACCAGAGCTGAAGGCATAACAACTAAAGCTCTTAATTTTGGGTTCTTAATTATTTCTCAATTATAATTAATATACAGTATATATTATATTTTTAACTAGTTATTAATTATGTAATTTTTAATTATAAAGTGTATATATAATATTTAAGAAGTTAAACCTATTATATAAATAATAGTAAAAGTATATGATATAATATGTTTTTAATTATTTTTTAATTATATAATTTTTAATTATAAGGTGCATATATAATTAAAAATTAAACAGATTATAAAATATATTAATACACTTATAATTAAAAGATATAAGGTGCTTTAATATATTAATAATTAAAATTATTAATAATAAACGAAAAATAAAAAGTAATATTAAGTGTTATATATATATATATATATATATATATATATATATATATATATATATATATATATATATATATTACTATCTTAATAGCATATAAATATATAATTATATTAAAAATAAAACTAAAATCAAAATATAAAAATGATATTTTTTTAATGTGATTAAGAACTAAATAACTGTTAAAAAAAACTATATTCCATTCAAAATGAAATAAATTTCTATTTTTAGAAAATCAACATAAATTTAAATAAAAACATAGCATTAAGAAATTATATTGTGATAACAAGTTCTATAGTGATAAACTGATAATTATTATATTTCATTTCAATACATTCCATTTTCTCACAAACATAGAGAACAAAACCCACGAAAATTAACTCAAACAAGTGTCATTATAGCATCCTCCTATTAATAATAGTGACCAATGGAACTCCAATTAAACACCTTTCTTGTGGGGATAATAATTATTTTCAAACTCAATTTTTCACTTTGATTCCAATATTATGCTGAGTGAAGATGGATAATATATTATTATTTTTTTATCAAAAAGTAATTTATTTTATGTATTTAAATAGTTCAAAAACCCAAAAAAAAAAACCATAATCACCAAGCTTTGCGGAGATAATATAAGTTCAAAATACAAAAGAGAAGATTGAATTATATACAACTGACAATGGCAAAAACGATTACGTAACAATGTTATTGTGAAATGAAACAACAGTGAGTTTCAAGAATCTTCATTCGGCCAAAAAAATTCAATATTGGCTCTACACCGCAGATGGGTTGCCATGTACTGATAGAGACAATATTTAAGATTGAAAGTCAATGATGTTTACAATATTTAGGCCTAAACGTTTGAAGTATTTTATTTACAAATTGGATTTCTTTAAATTTATTTTTAATTACCTAAAAGAAAATTTAAAAATATAGAGAATTAATTTTTTAATTTAGGTGGGTTAATAAAAAGTTTTTTAATTATTAAAATATTAGTTTATTAAATTTTTTATTTAATTAAATCAATAAAAAATATCAATAAATGATAGACACAATATTTAGATAAAAAAGAGTAATGATAAAGGAAACATTTAGAATTTATATGTCTTACTTAAAGGAAATTTAAAGATATGAATTACTAATTTTTTAATTTAATTAGGTCAATAAAATAAAATTTTAAATTATTAAAATATTAGTTAATTAAATTTTTTGTTTAATCAGCTAATAAAAAAAGTAACTTTTTAAAATTTTGTTAGAAATTTTTTAAAGTTAAATATGATAGCCCATTAAAAATATACCTATATTTAACCTACTGTAAATTAAAAATTAAAATTTTAAAATAGATGCAGCCGCCTTTTTCGTGTTGAAAAGAAGGTAGCATTTACATGCAGGTGTCTTATATATTTTACTCTATTCGAATATTTTTTAATTCTTTTATTACTTAAAAAAAATTTAAAAATCCGAATTATTAATTTTTCAATTTAATTGAGATAATAAAAAATAAATTTTAAAATTATTAGAAAATAAACTCATTAATTTTTAAATTAGGCCACCTAAAAAAAATCAATTTTTATAAAATTAAATTAAAATTTAATAAATTTTATTAAAAAATTAAAATTCAATAATTATTATAAAAATATTTATAGAATTAAGTATTGCGCTAATAATTCCCGACCACATACCTTAGAATTTCAAACCCAAAAATCTGCAAATTCCAGCTATACAGCGAAACAAATTACTTAGACTAGTGAAACTCTTTTTTTTTTTTTTTTAAGAACTAGATCAGTGAAACTCTTCTTTGTATAATAGTTTCGACAGAATCTTAACCCTTTATTTTAATCCTTAATTGTGCAAGATAAATGAAGATAAATTAAACAAGAAAAAAAATAAAAAAATAAAATAAAATAATATTAATTTACTTCATATTGTTTAAATAAATTATTAGAATATGAAAGAAATATACTTTTTTTTAAAGAAAAGAGGGCAAATAAGTATTAGAATCTCTTTTTTTTTCTTATATCTATTATATTATAAATATAGAAGTATTTTAACATAAATAACATTCATTTCTCTTTATTTTTCATTAATTTAGAAGAAATATCACGACCCAAACTATGGGTCGGATCGACACTAAGACTTGGATCAGCATAAAGCCTTCAAACCCCGTAATAAGCCTAACTATTCTCTAGTACAACCATAAAACCCATATTTTGAGCTCATTTTAAAGAAAACAATTGGATAAAGTCCAGCTATAACCTGGACCATCCAACGATGAGTTCTTAACTCATCTGACCTGTAATCACAAAATGTATTCTTTTGGGGAGCTTAGCTCACCCTCACAATCCTCAATCAATCAATTTAATCAAATGCGAGTGAAGACCCTTATTTTGTGATGAGAATGTGCATTGAGGCTGTGAAAAACCCGATAATGAAAAATTATTTGACTTTAAGATGTAATTGAAGGCATAGAACTGAATTATTAATTTCGTAGCATGATTTTGAAAAATAATAATAATAATAATAATATTTTTTTTTAGGAAATTAATTTAATTAAATTTAAATAAAAATTTGTTTTGTTTAAATTTAATATGGGTAGTTCTTAAATGGATATAATTAAGTTTAATTAAGCCCCATTGACTTAAGAAAGTCTAGTTGGAAATTTTAAATATGACATATTTAATTTATTTTTTTGAAAATTAAAATAAGAAAATATCTTTTTTTCTATCCCTCTCCCACACAAACTCTCTCTCCCCCTTGGCCCCACTCTCTTCCTCACTCCTTATTGGTTGAAACACCTCACCCATACTTCAGTCTCACCCAAATTCCCCAATCCTATTTGTTTAAATTATCTAAAACTTATCACTCTAGGATCCCAAACCCTACCACACATCTTTCCCTCTCCCATACAAACTCTCTCTCCCACTCGGCCCCACTCTCTTTCTCACTCCCTATTGGTGCCACCCCCTCTCCCTCTCTTCCTATTGGTTTAAACACCACAATCATATCCTAGTCTCACTCAAATTCTGCAACCCCAGTTGTTTAAGTTATTTGAACCTTATCACCCTAAGACTCCAAACTCTATCACACCTCTCTCTCAAAGCCTTATAAATACCCTAGTGGAAAAGGGAGAAAAAAAGGAGATTCAGAAAATTCAGAACTCTTTAGAGATATTTTAGAGCTATAGGAGATTTAGAGAGATATTCAAAACTCTTTTAGTTCTTTTCTTTTCTTCAAGAAGATTTTCTTACAAGATTTTTCCTCAAGGTTAGTTTTTGTCATTTTCTTTTTAAGATTTATGCCCTGTAATATTTAATTCTATACTCATTGTTTTTTAATTTAGCTTACATGTTCATGTAGATTATGTAATCATATTTAATTTTAGGAGATACACAACTCTACATATACTCAGTTTTTTATCTCTCATATTTTTATTATTTTTTATTATCTTCTGAATCTGTAAAAATTTTAGAAAAATTATATTCATATTCTAAACAAAATTTTATTAATTTTAGGATCAAGAATCACTAAAAAGGCTTTTATATTTTGTAAGTTATGGCTGTTTGAATTTAGGGTTCCTGTAAAACCTAATTTATAAAATACCTGACTTGTGAAGCCCATATCTCTCTTGTTTGTTAATATTTTTGTGTGAATCTAGTATCTAAAATTAGTTCAAAATCTTGTGAATCTTTTTCAATTGGTTTTGCATTCATATCTATTGTGGTTGACGAGTTATGAATTTTACAAAAAAATAGTGCGATTCTGTCACTGTAAAAAGTTACGATTTGTGTAGACCATTCGGCTAGGGTTTTGTTTGGTTTATAAATTTTATGATCTTGTATGATGTTTTAGCTATCTTATGTAATTTTTTCATGATTTTTAGGCATGTCTAACTATTTTTCAAAAATCGGATTTCTTACTACTATCCATTTGCCAAAATCTGAAATTTGTATGTTTATGTAAGTTCTTGTGTGTTCTTAGGTTCTAATTGATATTTGATCTATTTTTCTGTGTTCTTTTAATTCAAGAGGTGTTATGAAGTATTTGGATCATGTTAGAAGACTTAGACCATTAGGTAGTTGTAACTGATTAGGAATTTTAACCCCTTTAGGAGATTAGAGTTAGAATTCAATGTGAATTGTTATTTGCATTTTTTTATTTTTTTTTTATTTTCTTTAGTTTCTTTTTTTTATTACAAACAAAATTGGCAAGTAGCCCTAAGGTAAGTACTAAAGAGGGCATTTGTGTGGAGCTTACATTGAGCTAAACGGGAGTAAGACAGGGATATCATTGCCATACAAGAAGAAAATACCTTTTTTTAAGGGTAGCTTGCCTCAATGGCAACTGCAATTACAATAAGTAAGTAGCCCTAAATTTCTAAAATAATTGTTGGTGTGAAAATATAGTAATAATAAGATTTTTATTTGGTAAATTAAAATTAACTTTGTTTTTAATTTAACGGACTTTTATATGTAATTAATTTAAATAAATACCTGGTAAATTAAAATTAATCTTGTTTATAAATTAAATTAACTTTGGTATGTAAATAAATATCATTTAATACTTGGTAATTATAAAATAAATTTGCATGTTAGAAATGTTTATTAGATTGTGATTGTTTGGGCCTTATGCGATATTAGAATAAATTACACATATACATAATTAATTTAGTTTAATTATCCTTAGGTAACTTGGTGAAAAATTAATTAATTAGGTTAAATAAAAACTTAGGGTTATTTGAAATTTAATTTGTTTGTAAATTAAATTTTCAATAATAAATTAATTTTATTCATTTGGTAAATATCATTTAAATAATTAGCAACCCTATAGATAGGAATTACTTGTGCATGAAAATTGTTTGTAAATAACAATCCTTTTGTGAATTACTTGCACGTGTAGGATTAGAATTGCATTTTTAGGATAAAGTTTAATAGATGAATAATAAACAAGACTTCTAGAAACATTAGTAGAGGACTGACACTCGAATTAACTAGATTAGACTAGGCATAAGGGTTGCCTAACACCTTCCCCTTACGTATCCACTATCCCGAACCTAGACATTGGGTTATGGTAATGACGGTTGTGGAAATTCTGCAAGGAGTAAGTTGCCATCTATGACCCTCGGAAGAAATACTGAATATGTCCCAGTTATTACCCGGGTGACTACTCTTGTCTATCTATGCCTTCGTAGCATAAATCCTTAGTATCGTGATAGTGTTATGGGAAGACGGTACTTACCAGTAGTTTGATTCTATTAGGATTGTATGAAATGCATGTCTAAGAAATGCTATCTAAGGAGATGGTGCTTAAGTGAGACCATTGTGACTCTATCATCTTTCTTGGGTATTACCTGGTGCATTTTATATAATTCTAGTAGATGATATTTCATCTCATGCCTCCCTTTTATAGGGAGCTTAGCTCACTCATCCAAAATAAATATCCATCCCACACATTCACACATGCATAAGTAATAAGATTACAATCTCAAAATAAATAATCTTTTACAGTCTAAAGCCAAATAAAATACTCCTAACACATACGGAGTTCTAGATTTTAAATTAACAACATAAAATGTGGATACTAAAACTATAGTCCTGCGAGGAAGAAAGCAGGTTAATCACAAGAAAAAAAATCCTCTTGTAACCTAGAAAAATAGGGTGAACAGGAGTGAGTGTTCGACTCATAGAGTAAGATATTGATTTTAAGTATAATTTCTATAACTATCTAGCCCTAATGCATCCCTAAGGATGAAATGTAACACAAATCAAACTGTCCAACTCAACTCAAATAATAAAATACAGCTCTCTTAATCCAATGCCTGCCAGTGAGATCAACTCAAGCTGGACTTTCTCTTAATAATCCAAATGCGGGGGGTTAGCGAGATCAACTCAAAGCTATACTGTGGATGCATGGGGTTGTAGTAAAGTGTGAGGCAAAATATCATCTATTAAAATTATATAAAATGCACCAGATAATACCCAATAAAGATGGTGGAGTCACAATGGTCTCACTTAAGTACCACCTCCTTAGATAACATTTCCTAGACATGCACTTCATACAATCCTAATAGAATTAAACCACTGGTAAGTACCGTCTTCCCATAACACTAACATGGTACTAAGGATTTACGCTACGAAGGCATAGATAGACAGGAGTCGCTACCTGAGTAATCACCGGGACATATTCGGTATTTCTTCGGAGGGTCATGGATGATAACTTACTCATCGCAGAATTTCCACAACCGTCATTACCATAGTCAATGTCTAGGTTCGGGATAATGGGTATGTAAGGGGAAGGTGTTAGGCACCCTTTAAGCCTGGTCTAACCTCATTAATTCGAGTGCCAGACCTTTACTAATATTTCTAGAAGTCTTGCTTATTATTCCTCTATTAAACTTTATCCTAAAAATGCAATTTTAGTCCTACATAAGCAAGTAATTCACAAAAGGGTTATTGTTTATAAACAGTTTTAGTCTTATCTATGGGGTTGCTAATTATTTAAATGATATTTACCGGATGAGTAAAATTAATTTATTATTGAAAATTTAATTTACAAATAAATTCAATTTCAAACAACCCTAAGTTTCTATTTAATCTAATTAATTTATTTTTCACTAAGTTACCCTAAGGATAATTAAACTAAATTAATGATGTACATGTGTAATTTATTTTAATATCACATAAGGCCTAAATAATCATAACCTAATAAAGATTTCTAACATGTAAATTTATTTTCAATTACCAAGTATTAAATTAAATTTATTTTGTATGTCAAGGTTAGTTAATTTACAAACAAGAATAATTTTAATTTACCAAGTATTTATTTAAATTAATTACATGTAAAAGTCAGTTAAATTAAAAATAAAGCTAATTTTAATTTACCAAATAAAAATCTTATTATTACTACATTTTTAACCAACAATGATTTTAGGAATTTAGGGCTACTTGTTGATAATTACAGTTACCATTAGGGCAAACTACCCTTAAAAAAGGGCATTCTCTTCTAATATGGCAATGATATCTCTGGTTTACTCCCGTTTAGCTTCACGTAAATGCCCTCTTTAGTACTTACCTTAAGGCTACTTAACAATTTTATTTGTAATAAAAAAAATAAAGAAAACTTACAGAAAATAAAGGAAGTAAAGAAAATAAGAAAATACTAATAATAATTCACATTGGATTCTAACTCTAATCTCCTAAAGGGTTAAGATTCCTAATTAGTTACAACTACCTAAGGGTCCAGGTCTTTTAACATATTCCAAACACTTCATAACACTTTTTGAATTAAAAAAAATATATATAGAAAAATAGATCAAATATCAATTGGAATACAAGAACATGCATAAACATACAATTTCAAAATTTTGGCAGATTGACAGTAGCAAAAAATCTGATTTTTGAAAGATAGTTTGACATGCCTAAAAATCATGAAAATATTACAGAAGATAGATAACACATCATACAAGATCATAAAATTTATAAATCAAACAAAACCCTAGCCGAATGGTCTACACAAATCGTAACTTTCCTAAGTAACAAAATCACACTACTTTTTCGTAAAATTCATAACTCATCAACCTTAATAGATATGAATGTGAAACCAATTGGAAAAGATTTATAAGATTCTGAAATTAAGTTTAGATATTAGATTCATACAAAAGTATTAATAAACAAGGGCGATATGGGCTTCACAATTCGGGTATGCTGCAATCGGATTTTGCAGGAACTCTAACTTCAAATAGCCATAACTTACAAAATACAAAAGCTTTTTCAATGATTCTTGAGCCTAAAATTAATAGAATTTTGTGAAAAATATGAATATAATTTTACTAAAATTTTTATAGATTCAGAAAATAACAAAATATAATAAAAATATGAGAGATAGAAAACTGAATATGTATAGAGTTCTGTATCTCCTCAAATTAAATATGATTACATGATTCACATGAACATGCAAGATAAATTACAAGACAAAAAACATAGAATTAAATATTACGTGACATAGATCTTGAAAAGAAAATAAAAAAAAACTAACCTTCGAGAAATCTTGCAAGAAAATGTTCTTGAAGAAAAGAAAAGAAATAAGAAAGAACTAAAAGAGTTTTGAATATCTCTAAATTTCCTATAGCTCTAAAATATCTCTAAATAGCTCTAAATTCTAAATATTTCTAAATCTCTTTTTTTTTTCCTTTCCTTTTTTGTTTTTCCTTTTCCTTCTCTTTCTTTTTTTTTTCTTCTCTTTTTTTTTTTCTTCCCCCTTCTCTTTTTGTTCTCCCCCCTTTTCTCTCTACTCCATTAGGGTATTTATAGGGTTTTGAGAGAGAGGTGTGGTAGAGTTTGGTGTCCTAGGGTGATCAGGTTTAGATAATTTTAATAATTGGGATTAAAAAATTTGGGTGAGACTGGAATATAGGTGAGGTTTTTCAACCAATAAGATGAGAGGGAGAGGGGGTGGCACCATTAAGGAGTGAGAAAGAGAGTGGGGCCGAGTGGGAGAGAGAGAGAAAAAAAAAAGATATTTTCTTATTTTAATTTTCAGAAAATAAATTAAATGTGTTCTATTTAAAATTCCTAACTAGTTTTTTTTTAATTAGGTCCATTTAAGAACTACTCATATTAAATTTAAATAAAACAAAATTTTATTTAAATTTAATTAAATTAATTTCCTAAAAAATACATTGTTATTATTTTTTTTTCAAGATAATGCCACAAAATTAATAATTCAGCTTCCTGCCTCCAATTATATCTTACAGTTATATAATTTTTCATCATCGGGTTCCCTACAGCCTCAATGCACATATTCATAATGAATCACAAAATAAGGGTCACATGTACTCGCCCCGACTTATCACAAAAAGGACCGGGCCCCAGGCGAGACTAGCTCAAGCCGATCTGCCCATCCTATCCATATCCAATACCATTACACCTCACGCACACCGGCATATACATACAAAGCTCTAAATTATCTTAAAGCGACATTCACAATAATTTTATCAATTAAAATATAACACAAAGTGTGCCTAATATTTAACTATATACATATATATATAAGTGATGCATGGGCATGCCTTGAATCATAAATTAATGTTAAAATTATAAATAAAATTAATATATACTCATAGTACACCAGAAGCTACTAAGGCGACTGGGCAAAGGAAAAAGGCTAACCCAGCTCACCTAAACAATTATAGTACAAATTTATCATAATCAACTCAAAACAAAACTTTAAAGAGTTAAACACACCCTAATTTATGCCGAAAATCTGACAGAGTTTTCCCTGTATCTAGGACCTACCCAACCTGTAAAGTGGTTGAAATAATACTTATAAAATCACGCATCTCAAATTCACATCTCAATAAAATCATATATCCCCTCCTTGGCCCGCTAAACCAAGCAAACTCAAGTAAATCAGAAAATTTAGCTATGAGTCTTAAAATAAATATTTTTCAAAAATTAACAAACTAGCTCTAAAAATTCTAAATTTTGCCTCGCAATCCTTAACAATGCTATAAAGCTATTGTAAAAGGAATTATAATTTTCTAATTACCCATGAATATTTTATGGATTTTTATTCTAAACCCGGTATTAGGTAAATAAGGAAATTTAGAGTTTGGGTTTACCTACGCCGATTCTGACGCTTGGAACGCGTTTTGGGTGTTTGAAAATGGTGGCGGGAACTATAATTTCAACTTGTATCCAAAGTGACTTCGACAGCTTGTCTGTCCGGCCCGAAAATGCAGATTCAGTTGCCCGTGAAATTTCTACAAATGAAGGTACCTACGCAAAGCTCACAATACTAGGAGTTAGAATATAATTTTTATGAAATTAAATAACCTCATTTAAGACTCAAAAAAATATTGCGAAGTTCATGGGATCTATTAGATTTTTGGTGTCATAAAATTTTAAAATTTATATTGCCTCGAAGCTCTTGTCGAGTAGTATACACCGGTACTCTCAGAATCTTTGTAGGGTTCCCGATTTGAGAAAAATTTAACCCAAAAATGGGAATGACTAAAATTTTTCAAACTTAAATCGGACAATCTACTCAATGAAAATTCGTGTTCTTGGTGTCTTTAAAAAGCTCTCGATGAGTAAAACACTTTTGGGACTAAACCCAGTTTAATTGGTGGCTTGATCGGCCAGATTTTAGTTGGGAAGATAGAAAGTCGCACGCGCATGTGAGGGGACTTTTGGCCCATTTTTCGGCTTTCTGGGGTGCCAGTCGGCGATGGGGAAGCACCTTGGTGGTGCGCCAGTGAGCTAGGGTGGGAGGGGTGGCGGTGGTCAGCAGTGAGGAGGAGAGAGGAGAGAGAAATCAAAGAGGAAAGGGGAAAGGGTCTGCGCGTGGGAAGAAGAGGAAGGGGAGAAAAATAAGACCTATCCAATTCGATTGGTCTGATTTGGTCCGATTCGATTTGGTCAAATTAATTCAGGATACCCAAAATTAAATTTTTACTATCCTGGCACCCAAAATGATGCCCAAAAATTCTGAAAAAATTATCGAAAAATAAAAAAAATTTATAGAGTCTAAATATATTTTTAAATTTTTCACGTGGTCTTTAAATTAATTTTTAAAAATAGATGAAATTTATTTTCTTAAAAAAATAAACCCAATTTTAAAAATTCAGAAAATTTTAAATAAATTTCTATAATATTTAATGCAATAAAATATTATAAATTTCATATAAAATAATTATTTAAAAATTTGGGGTGTTACATTCTTCCCTCCTTACAGAAAATTCATCTTCGAATTTTACACAAGGCATAATAAAAGTATAGGATTACATATTAAATAAATATGAGTACTTGATTCGCATATCCCGCTCTGACTCCCAAGTGCATTCTTCCACTGACTGGCTCCTCCACAGAACCTTAACCATAGGAATCTACTTTGACCGAAACTATTTTATCTGATAGTCCATTATGGCAATAGGTTGCTCCTCGAAGGTCAAATCTTCATTCAACTCCATCATATCTGGTTGTAGCGCATGAGAAGATCAGGAATGTATTTCCTAAGCATAGAGATGTGGAACACTGGGTGATCATAAGAAAAGCTTGGTGGTAACTCTAATCGGTAGGCAACTGCTCCTATTCTGTCCATGATCTCAAAAGGCCCTATGTATCGGGGTGCTAGTTTGTCTTTCTTCCCAAACCTCATGACTCCCTTCATAGGGGAGACCTTCACATAGTCACCCACTGTAAACTCTACATTCTTTCGCCTAGGATCTGTATAGCACTGAAGGCTGTTTTCAAATATTCTCTGATCAAAGGGATCATCTCTGAATTGTACTACACCAGGTCTACATGATGTATCCTTGCGTCTCCAACTTCTGTCCAACACAAAAGTGCCTCATAAGGTGCCATTCCAATGCTGGAATGGTAGCTATTATTGTAAGCAAACTCCACTAATGGCAGCTGATCATCCCATTGTCCTCTAAAATCCAAGGCACACATACAAAGCATATCCTTCAATGTCTGAATTGTTCTCGCAGACTGCCCATCTGTCTAAGAGTGGAAAGCTATACTAAAGTTTAATTGTGTGCCAAGTGTCTCCTGGAGTTTCCTCTAAAATCAAGAAGTGAACTAAGGCCCTCTATCCGATATTATAGAAGCAGAAACTCCATGCAATCTAATTATTTCACGAATGTACACCTTTGCATACTGGGCTACTGAATAAGTGGTCCGTACCAGTAAGAAGTGAGCCGACTTGGTTAGACAAACCACTATCACCCAAATAGAATCATATCCTCATGTGGTATGAGGCAACCCAGTCAAAAAGTCCATAATAATCATTTCCCATTTTCACTTTGGAATGGGAATCTTCTGTAATTTATCTGATGACCTCTGATGTTTAAACTTCACTTTTTGACAAGTTAAGCACTTAGACACAAAATCTGCTATGTTTCTCTTCATGCCATTCTACCAGTACCTATCTTTCATATCATGGTACATCCTGGTGAAGCCTGGGTGGACATTGTAGAGTGTATAGTATGCCTTCTACATAATCTCATGTTTGAGCTTATCCACATCTGGCACACATGTCCTGGAACCTTACATAAGAGCACCATCTACACCAAACCCAAATTCACAATTTTCTCACTGCTGTAACTTTTCTACAATCCTCATTAATTGCAGGTTTTAGTGTTGAGCAACTCTAATCCTATCCCACAGGTCTAGCCCTACTTTAAAATATGCTAATAATGCACCCTCATCTGATATATCCAAAATCAAACCCTGATCCATCAACTCATATATCTTCCAAACCAATGGTCTCCTTTTCACTGATATATGCGCCAAGCGGCTAGAAGATTTTCTGCTCAAGGCATCTGCACCACATTCACCTTACTTGGGTGGTATTGAATGGTTTAGTCATAATCTTTAAGAAGTTCCATCCATCTCCACTGTCTTAGGTTTAAATCTCTCTGCTGAAAGATGTACTTTAAACTTTTATGGTTGGTGTATATCTTGCACACCTCACCATATAGATAATGTCTCTAGATCTTTAATGCAAAGACTATAATTGTCATCTCTAAATCATAAGTGAGGTAGTTTTGCTCTTACCTCTTTAATTACCTTGAAGCATAAGCTACTACTTTACCATGCTGCATCAAAACATACCCCAACTCAACTCTGAAAGCATCACAGTACACTGTATACCCTTCTCCACTTATAGGCAATGTCAACACAGGAGCTATAGTTAAGCATTCCTTGAGCTTTTGGAAACTTTCCTTACACTTGTTTGACCAGAAGAATGGGACATTCTTTCAAGTCAACTTGATCAGAGGAGCTACTATCCTAGAGAAATTCTATACAAAGCACTTGTAATAGCCTACCAGGCCTAGAAAACTCCATACTTCTGTGACCGTAGTAGGCATAAGCCAATCGGTTATTGCTTTAATTTTCTTGAGATCCACCTAAATTCCTTCACTAGAAACTACATGTCCCAAGAATGAAATGCTATCCTGCCAGAACTCACATTTTGAAAACTTAGCGTATAGCTTATGCTCCTTAATATTTGCAACACCACCCTCAGATGCCATACATACTCTTTCTCGATTTGAGAATACACCAAAATATCATCTATGAAGACAATGACAAAATGGTCTAGGAATGGCCTAAACCCTCTGTTTATCAAGTCTATAAAGGCCAACGATGCATTAGTGAGTCCAAAATTCATCACCAGGAACTCTTAATGACCATACCTAGTCCTAAACGCTGTCTTTAGCACATCCTCACTCTTGATTCTCAACTGGTGATAACCCAACTACAAATCTATTTTTGAAAAGTGCCTTGCTCCTTGTATCTGGTCAAACAAATCATCAATCCGAGGAAGTGAATATTTGTTTTTAACTGTCACTTTATTCAGCTATCTATAGTCAATACACAACCTCAAATATCTATCCTTCTTCCTCACGAACAGAATAGAAGCACCCCATGGTGAAGTGCTTGGCCGAATGAAAACCTTGTCTAGAAGTTCTTGCAGCTGCTCCTTCAGTTCCTTTAACTCTGCTAGTGCCATCCTATAGGGTGGCATAGAAATGGGGTTTGTATCCAATACAATATCTATTCAGAACTCTATCTCTTGGTCTGGTGGCAACCCTGGAAGTTCTTTAGGAAACACATTCACAAATTCCCTAACAACAAGAACATTTTCCACACTAACACCTTTAACAGATGTGTCTCTTACTAGTGCCAAATAACCCTGACATCCACACCTCAACATCTTTCTGGTGCTAATGGTTAACACTATGTTGTACGGAGCCACGATTTGTAACCATTGAAGCTAAACTCTTCTATTTCAGGTATATGGAAATAAACCTTTTTATTTTTACAATCTAGGGTGGCATAATGAGGTGACAGCTAATCCATCCCTAAGATCACATCAAAATCCATCACTAGCAGAGGACCTAAGTCTGCTGGGAGGATCTTTCCATCCCCTACCCCTGGGCTACCCAAAAAAATCATATCTACATCTATGTTGTCACTAAGAGGGATAGCTATAGACAAGGAACACTTTAGAGCTATAAGATTCTTATCCAATCTTAAGGCAAATACAGGGGAAACAAATGAGTGCATAGCACCTGGGTTTATCAAAACGCGTGCCTCAAAAGAACATACTGGAAGAATACCTGCCACCACTACATTTGAAGCTTTAGCATCCTGCTGTGTCAGAGTGAAAGCCTGTTCTCTACCTGGAGATGCAGAACTCTGGAACTGGCTCCTACCCCCAGATTTACCTCCAAAGTTGCATCCTCCCTGACCATGGCTTTGTTGGCCACTGAATTAGCTGCCTGCCATGCTGGAAGTACCAGGGTATAACTGACGGAGTACATTAGCAACAGAACCTTGTGACCCCATCAAGTGCTAGCTAAACATGGGACACTCCCTGGCAAAGTGACCCTACTGGCCACATCTGAAACATCCACCAGAGCTCATCAAATAAGGCCTTGAGTGTACTTTGCCACATTGTGTGCATGGCGCTAAGGAAGATCCTGAGCCAGACCCAGAACTACTGTAACCTAAACTCTGACCACTGTTAGAACCATAGCCTGGCCTAAACCCTTTGGCTCTATGTCTAAGGCCTGCCTCTTTGTTCCCTCTGACCTTTCCATTATGGTGACTCTGACTACCACCACCCATGGTACTCATGTATGGCACACCTGATAAGCCTTCAGCTCTATTTTTCTTTGCTCTGCTCCCATCATTTCCTATATAACTAATTTGAATCTATCAGACCCTATCAACTACCACATCAAATGGTTGATCTGACAACATAGCTAAGTTTGCATACTTCCTGTCTAGCCCTTTTAGGAATCTTTTCACTTTCATGCTTTCTTTGGCCACTGCAGTAGGGGCATACCTGCTCAACTCTAAGAACTCAGAGGCATATTCATCCACTGATCTGCCATTCTGTCTTAAGGCCTCAAAAGCCCACTACTTCTGATCTTTGAAACTCTCTGGCACAAACCGATTTATGAACAGTTCAACAAACTGTACCTAGGATAACCCCTCAATGCAAGGAAGCACATAATCCATCATCCATTGTCCAGGCACAAGTCCCATAACATGCTATACACACTCTATTAGTCTCCTGTCAGTCAATTACAGTTCCACCCTAGCCTATTTGCAGGAGTATAAAAATCGATATGCATCATCTGTAACATCATAAGTACCCGACACCAACTTTTTGAAATTTATTATCTGTTTATAAGGTTCCACTCTCTGCACTGAGGGCCACTGCTATTATGGAGGGCAAACCATATACTGCGCCATCATTTCAATGGTCCTCTATAGACTAACTAGGGTGGCTGCCATTGGTCCATAGGATCCTAAGCCATAAAAGACTGTTCCTATACTGGTAGCTACTGCTCTTCCTCTTGGGTAGCTCTAGGTCTCCTGCCCCATCTTCTTGGGGCAGGTGCCTCATCTTATGCCAATACTTCGTCCAACACTTCTTGTTCTAGCGCTGTGGCAACTCTCCTACCTCTACACATGCTCTTGAAATTCAGCAGTATTAGCCCTAAAAAATCGAAAATAGTATACTAAGCATCTCTACAACTCATAATCACATACAGGTACATAAAGCAGAAACTAGATGTAAGGATGACAGTGCAAGATCGACAGTGCAAGGACAAATGGATCCTATACTCGACATGTGACTCCTAATAACCCCCTTTTTACATTCCCAAATATAATCTTTCTCAAAAATCTAGAGCCTAAGCTCTAATACTAAATTTGTCACGACCCAAACTATGGGTCGAACCGGCACTAGGACTTTGGTCAACATAAGACCCCCAAAGCCCGTAGTAAGCCTAACTGTTTTCTAGCCCAACCATAAAGCCCATGTTTTGAGCCCATTTTTAAGAAAACAACCAGATAGAGTCCGACTATAACCTGGACCATCCAACGGGGAGTTCTTAACTCACCCGACCAGTAATAAAAAAATGTATCCATTTGGGGAGCTCAGCTCACCTTCACAATCCTCAATCAATCAATTTAATCAAATGGGAGCTCAGCTCCCACATCCAAAATAAACATCCATCCCACACATTCACACATGCATAAGTAATAAGTTTACAATCTCAAAATAAATAATCTTTTACAGTCCCAAGCCCAATAAAATACTCTTAACACAAGCAGAGTTCTAGATTTTAAATTAACAACATAAAATGTGGATACTGCAACTATAGTCCTGTAAGGAAGAAAGTAGGTTAATCATAAGGAAAAAGTCCTCCTGTAACCTGAAAAAATGGATTGAACAGGAGTAAGCGTTCGACTTATAGAGTAATATATTGATTTTAAGAACAATTCTATAACTATCTAGCCCTAATGTATCCCTAATGATGAAATGCAACACAGATTAACATATTTAACTCAAATCAAACAATAATCACACAAAGAATAATTTGGAGCACTCCACACTCAAATGTCACATCAGAATATATACATATGGGAACTGATCCCCTATACAGCTCTCTTAATCCAATGCCTACCAGCGAGATCAACTCGAGCCGGACTTTCTCTTAATAATCCAAATGCGAGGGTCAGTAAGATCAACTCAAAGCCATACTCATCTTGACTTATCATAAGAGGGACCGAGCTCAAAGCGAGACTAGCTCAAGCCGATCTGCTCGTCCTATCCATATCCATTACCATTACACCACACGCACGTCGACACACACACAGCTCCAAATTACCCTAAGGCAACATTCACAATAATTTTATCAATTAAAATGCAACACAAGGCGTGCCTATTAATTTAACTACATACATATATTGAAATTGTAAATAAAATCAATATCTACTTATAGTATACCAGAAGCTACTGTGGCGGCTGGGCGAAGGAGAAAGGCTGACCCTGCTCACCTAAACAATTATATTACAAATTTACCATAATCAACTCAAAACAAGACTTTAAAGAGTCAAACTCACCCTAATTTATATAGAAAATCCGACAGAGTTTCTCCTATATCTAGAACCTACCCAACCTATAAAGTAGTTCAAATAACACTTCTAAAATCACACATCTTAAATCCATATCTCAACAACATCATATGATCCCTCCTGGGCCCGCTAAACCAGGCAAGCTCAAGCAAATTAGAAAATTCAGCTATAAGCTTTAAAACTAATATTTTTCAAAAACCAACCAAACTAGCTCTAAAAATTCTAAAATTTTGCTTCGTGGTCCTTAACAATGCTATAAAGCTATTGCAAAAAAATTATAATTTTCTAACTACCCACGAATATTTTATGAATTTTTATTCTAAACCAGGGTTAACCTACACTGATTCTCATGCTTGGAACACATCTGAGGCATCTGAAAATGGTGGCAGGGACTATAATTTTGACCCGTATCTGAAGCGGCTCTAGTAGCTCGTCTGTTCGGCTCGAAAATGCAGATCTGGTCGCTGGTGAAATTTCCATGAAATTAAGGTACCTACGCAACGCCCACAACACTAGGAGTTAGAATATAATTTTTATGAAATTAAATAAGCTCATTTAAGGCTCAAAAAAATACTGTGAAGTCTGCGGGACCCACCAAATTTTCGATGTCATAAAATTTTAAAATTTATATTGCCGCGAAACTCTTGTCGAGTAGAATACGCCGGTACTCTCGAAATCTTCGTGGGGTTTATGGTTTGGAAGAAATTTAGCCCGAAAATTAAAATAGGCTAAAACTTCTCAGGCTTAAATTGGACAATCCGCTCAATGAAAATTTATGTTCTTTGTGTCTTTGGAAAGCTCTTGATGAGTAGAACACTTTTGGGACTGAACTTGGTCCAATTGATGGCCGAATCGATCAAATTTTGGTCAGGAAGATGGAAAGTCACGCACACGCATGAGGAGACTTTTGGCACGTTTTCTGCCATCTTGGGCCGGCGACCGACAATGGGGAGGCACCTAGGTGGTGCGCCAACGAGCTGGGGAGAGAGGGGTGGTGGTGGGGAGGAGAGAGGAGAGAGAAATCGAAGAGGAGAGGGGAGAAAGTCTGTGCACGGTAAGAAGAGGGAGGGGAGAAAAAGAAGACCGGTCCGATTCGATCGATTCGATTCAGAATACACGAAATTAAATTTTTACTCTGCTCTAGGACCAAAAACGAAGCCTAAAAATTTTGAAAAAATTATTTAAAAATAAAAAAAAATTTATGGAGTCCAAATATATTTTTAAATTTGCCACATGGTATTTAAATTTAAAAATAGATGAAATTTATTGTCTTAAAAAAATTTCAATTTTAAAAATTCAGAAAATTTTAAATAAATTTTCATTTAAAAATTTCAGGTGTTACAAGAAAATATTTTGAGTTAAGGAATTAAGAAAATTTTTTTTTTGCTCTTTTCTCTATTTTATATCTAAATAAGAGAATTTGGAGAATTTTTTTTTTCTCAAATTCTTCCGATTCAAACAAAGGTAAAAGCCAGGACATGAAATTACAGTACTAGATAAAGAGTTTACACTCTGCCTCTATTACCTTATGCAATTACAAAAAAAAAAAAAAATAATGTGATTTCTCAATTTTTCTTTATTTGAATAGCAAATAAATAAGAAAAATAAGAAAAAATATGAAAAATATATAATTTTTTAATTTTTTTATTAACTTAAAATATTTTTCTTCAACTTAAAAAGAAATGAAAGAAAAATAAAAGAATTAAATATTATTTATATTAAAACTATTTATATATCTCTAACATCATTTAATAACAAAATTACAATTTTTGATAATTAAATAATTTTACTATAATAGAAATTTTTTTTTTAATAAAGTATTCAAATAATAAAAAAGAAACTTAATCTCTGTACAATTAAAAATACAAACAAAGGGTTAGTACTTAAAAGGGAAAAATCAAATCAGCCCCGTAACTTTTCCTTAAGTTCAAATAAGCTTAAGTTGAAATTTTTTGCTAAATAAACTCAGAATTTTGTATTTAAACTCAAATCAACCATTTTTTCCCAAAAAAAAAAGTAAAATAATAATTTTTTATTTTTTGATAATAGAATATAAAGGATAAATTATAATTTAATCCCTAAAGTTTGCTTAAACCTACAACTTAATTCCTATTATTTCAAAATCAAGTAATTTAACTTTTGACATTTTAATAAATTTAGAAATTAGTCATTATTATTAGAATTTTTACTGTTAATTATAGTAAAAATAACCAAAATATCCTTAACTCTATTTTTAATTTGAAAATAATTTTGCTCCAAAGGCTTTATCTTATAGACAATTTAGTCCCTAATATTTTGTTAAACCTATAACATAATCCCTGTAGTTTTAACTCTTTTTTTCAATCTGAAAATAATTTAGCTCTTGATATTTTATTTTATTAATAATTTGCTTTCAATTCATATTTTATTTATTTTTTCTTACATATAAAACTATAATATAATATATGAAAATATTACAAATATATATATATATTTTTAAAATAATAATGATAAGTAAAATTTTATAAATTTATAAGGGCTTATTTATAAATAGATAATATTTAAGGATCAATTTGTAAAATATATGAATGATTTTGTAATTAACTAAAATTTTTAAAGACCATAAAGGTATTAATCCATATTTTTAATGATTATAATTTAAATTTAAATTTTTTTTATTTTAATAAGACTAGCATTTTAAAAATATATAGGTTAAATTATTAATAAAATAAAAATTTAAAAATTAAATCATTAATAAAATAAAAATTAGAGAATTAAATTATTTTTGAATTGAAAATAGAATTAAAAGGAATTTTGATAATTTTGTTAGAACTCACAGTAATTTGATTAAAATTCTAACAATAGAGACTCATTTATAAATTTATTAAAATATTATAAGTTAAATTATAATTTATTCAAATATCAATTAAAATTTTAAAAATAATCAAACAAATTTTAATAAAAATAAAAAAAATATAAAAAACCATAAGACAAGAGAAGAAATCCTGATTCTTCTAAAACTATGGGTCCTTACAATTATCAATTACCCATTATCCTCATCCATTAATTACTTTTATCCTATGTCGTCCCATCAACATGGGTCCTCATGGTTGCTGCCCTTCTCTAACATGGTTCCAGGAACGTATTCGTTGGCGATGGTTTTCACTATTTTTCCGAATTTAGGGACTTTGAAATTACCCGCGATGAATTTTATTCTAGAAGTAATGGTGTTTTTAAGTTTCTATTGTTTCTTATAGAATATATTTTTTTTTATTTTAATTAGAAATATATATAAATAAATTTTTACATTTAAAAATTAAAAAATATTTTATTATTAAAAATATAATATTTTATTAAATTTGGATTCATTTAATCTTAAATCAAAACTATTGAATTTATTTGGTACAAAATTCTAAATTAGGCTTATTTAGCCTTTTGAGAGAAAATTAAAAGGTTGATTTGAGTTTTTTTTTTATTTTTATCAATTGGATGAAATATGTCAAACTTTTACTCGAATTTATTATTATATTAATTTTTTTTTAATTTTGTATGAAAAATATTAACCTTTAATATTTTTTGTGATTGTGTCTAAAAAAGTAAATTGATTTTAAAAAAATTAACGATAAATTATAATATAATTATTTTATAATATAATATAATATAAATTATAATCTAATCTGTGAAATTTTATTTTATTAATAAATAATTTATTATGTTCAATTTTATGATTAAATAATATTTTTTTATTTTACAAAATATATTTATTGTATAAAATATATTTTATATTTATTTTTAATTTAAATTTTATATTGAAAAATATTTTTATTGATTGAAAGTAATTTAATCATTTTTTAATTAAATTAAATAAATTTATTTATTTAAAAATAAAATATAAAATATGATGAGATTCGTAAAATATTTACATTTTATTTTTGAATTCTAATTTATTTTGCTTAATTTAAAAAATAATTAAATTAATTTCAATCAATAAAAATATATTTTTTTTATAAAATTTCATTTAAAAATAAACATAAGGTATATTTTATTTAATAAACATATTTTATATAATAAATAAAAAAATTAAATATAAAATTTAGAATAATTAATTATTTTGTAAATTAAATAAAATTTTAAGCTTATATTATAATTTATTATTAATTTTTTTTATTTTAATCTTTTAAATAAAATCGCGAAAAATATTAAAATTTTAGTATTTTTCATATAAAATTAAAAGAATTAAAAATTATTGTGATCCCATGTGAAATTTTGCAATTTTATATATATATATATATATATATATATTTTTTTTTTTTTTTTAAATGCCATATACTTGCCACGTACTAGTCTTCTTTCTCCCTCTCTCAAATCTAAATTCCCCTCGCATTTTCTTCCTCGCCTCAGCTCTCTCCATGCCAATTTCCCAAAAGTTCCCTCACTATAAAGACGACGGGTGCCAGAGAGAGGACGCTGAGAGCAGATGAGGTGCTCTGCTATCGGTGAAACCCCTTGCCACCATCGCCTCGCTATCCCTGCCTTCGTGCCTTGTTGTCTAAGCTTTAGTGGAGGATGAACGCCCGCTTACCCTTATGCCCGTCTCAATGCTGTTATTCAACATTTAACGGGTCCATCTTTCTTTCTTTTTTAAAATTGGAGGACGAACAAAGCCAACACCGATTTCTTGGCTTGAAAATTTATCAATTGATTAATGGTTTTCTGTGAGTTTAATAGGTTTTCTTATGTGTTTTGTTAATTGAGATATGCTTGTGGATTTCTTGTTCATGGATGGTTGAATCTTGTTGAATCCAAATTGATATTATTGGTTCATTTTCGATTGTCTTCAATTCTCTGTGTTTTAGCATGATTATTATTTTGAAATTTTTTGTTTTTGCCTCTTCCGATTCTCCGAATTTCGAACTCAAATTGGTTTGAAATGAAGCTTATGTGAGGTTTGGCCGTTTGGGTATACAGAACACAGTTCCCTCTGAATGGCTGGAACAAAAATGGGAGATTGGAAGATGGATCGTCCGAACCGAATTGATTTATTGTGGCCTAATTCAGTTCAGTTGTCTTTATAGTTCGTTGTTTGGTTTTCCATAAAATAAATTTCATTTATTTGGTTTTCTCAGATCATCTCGATCATTTGCACTGGACTATTTATAGCTTTTCAAGAATGAGTGTTAAAGAGTTTCTGAAACATTTTGGGCTTTGTATTTTGTTTGTGTTATATCTAATGAGCGATTTATTAAAGCTGTCAAGGTTTCAATTGGGTTCTTTCATTTACAGGTCATTGCCTCAGGCCAGGCCTATTTCTGTTTCTTGTCACTCAAATGGAGTATTACAAGATTTCGATAAACCGCCCTCTCAAGCATCGGTTGTTTCAAGTTACAGTTCAACTGATAAAAGCGTTGTCAGTGGGGATCATACCGGCTGAGTCCTGCTCAAGAGAGAAATCCAGTTGGGCAAACATTTTGTGCAGCCTCAGCAGGAGTATACACGTATGGTGAAAGTCTTCTTGAATCTCATTCACACACCACAGAAGACAGGGTTGGTGTGCTGCTTCTGAATCTTGGGGGGCCAGAAACATTTCATGATGTTCAGCCATTTTTATTCAATTTATTTGCAGACCCAGTATGCTTTTCTATGATTTCTCTATGTTCTTTTTTGCTTCCTTTGTTCTAACATAAATTTAGGTAGTTATACTAATAATCATTATATTTTAATACAGGATATTATTCGACTTCCCCGGCTGTTTCAATTTCTTCAACGACCTATAGCTCAATATATTTCAGTGCTCTGAGCTCCTAAATGTAAAGAAGGGTATGCTGCCATAGGAGGTGGTTCGCCTTTGCTTAAAATTACAGATGAGCAGGTTGAACACAAATTCTTTAGAATTTTCTTTTCCTTTTTTCAGTTGAGTATTTGTTTTCATTCATTCAACTTGTTTTTTTGGTAAAATCGACGGTTATTTGTTCTGCCTTGATTTCTTTCTTTTGTCAGCTTAGTTGTATAAATTTGGCTTCTTTATTTTAACATTTGCATATACATGTTGAGATACTTGTTGCAGGCACATGCAATCAAAATGGCCTTGGAAGCAAAGGGCATGCCTGCAAATGTCTATGTTGGAATGCGATATTGGTACCCATTCACTGAGGAGGCAATTCATCTTGTGAGACTTTAAATTATTTGTTAAATTTTAAATATATTTTAAACTTTATTGCAAACTTCCCAATGGTGACGTCTTTGCTTGCAACTTGATTTGAATTTTCTTTGTTTTATCTGGCAGATCAAGAGGGACCAGATAACAAGGCTAGTTGTGCTGCCACTTTATCCACAATTCTCCATCTCCACAACTGGCTCAAGCCTCAGTGTTCTCTAGAATATATTCAGGTATTATATCTCTATTGGTTTCTATTCTTTCATTTTAAAGCATATTAAAAGGTATTGTTTACCTTTGTCAACCTCTCCTGATGTGAGTGGTCTTTCAGTAAAGATGCATATCTGTGAAGGTTGCCGGTTTCTATTATACAGTCTTGGTATCAAAGAGAAGGTTATATTAGGGCTATGGCTGACTTGATTGAGAAAGAACTAGAACAATTTTCTAAGCCTAAGGAGGTGTGTTGCACTGTTTGCATAGGTTTATTTTACATATTTTTGCTATGAACAGAACTTATACTTTTTGAGATAGGTGTGTCGAGGCCATTATCTTTCATTCTGACTTCTGAGATAATCTTTCTTATTTAGGTCATGATATTCTTCAGTGCACATGGAATTCCAGTGAGTTATGTGGAGGATGCAGCCATGCAGGAGATCCATACAAAGATCAGATGGAGGAGTGTATCTTCTTAATCATGCGAGAATTAAAAGCTAGAGGAATTGACAATGATCATACTCTTGCCTATCAGGTTGGTTGTGATATTTTAGTTTATAAATTATAGCTTGGGCTGATGTGTCTATTGCTTATTTTCTCACAACTTATCACCAAGTTATTGCTAGTATATTTTATTTTTCACATCTTATTGAATTTTTATTTCTTCCCCTTTTCCTCTCATTTTTTGTCCAGAGCCGAGTTGGGCCTGCACAATGGCTGAAGCCATATACAGACGAAGTTCTGGTTGAGCTTGGCCAGAAAGGTGTGAAAAGTCTCCTAGCTGTCCCTGTAAGGTACGCAAGTCAAAGTTTTCTGCATATAGTTAATCACTGCTTTAAATAATGAACAATAGAGAATTTTAGCAATCAAGTTTGTTTCAAAGTGTTTATACATGCCATGTGTTGGTACTTGTTATATTTGCTTGCTCTTTTCTAGACTGTTGGCTTCTTTTATTCTAACTTTGTTTATGAATGACTTGTTGAAATGAACATAAAGATTATGAAGTTTTGAGGGTAATATCATATTTTGATGTTTAAATGATTGATTATAGTCCTGCTATAAGATCCACTAATACACTGCATATAATATTTCTCATTTAATATAGCAAAATACATAATGACTTGTATTCTTCATTGAATCCTTGGTTGTCTGATGTATCTGCAGGCTTGAACTTTTCCTCAGATGGATTTTAAATAATTTTAAAGTTATAGGATCTCTGTATCTATAAGCTAGGTTGTCTTTGGCAACAGTAGATAATGTCTTACTTGATGAATACATGTACTCTATCTAGATCACAGCCATTATTTTTATTTGTTCTTCAGGTTTTAAGTTTTACAATTTTACATGCAGGTAATTCGTAATTCCAAAAGAAGCTTAGCCCAGTTATGCAAATACAGTGTTGTAGTGCCGTAGGTTGCGACAATTTTGACCTAAAACTAATAATTTGTGTTTTTGTCCAATTTGAAATCCCAGCTTTGTAAGTGAGCACATAGAGACCCTTGAAGAAATTGACATGGAGGACAAGCATTTGGCTCTTGAATCTGGCATTGAAAATTGGGGCCGTGTACCTGCTCTAGGTTGCACCCCATCCTTCATTACAGATCTGGCAGATGCAGTGGTTGAAGCCTTACCTTCAGCTAAAGCCATGTCAATCTCAAAGAGTACTTCACAAGAAGCTGATTATGATCCCTTGAGTTATGCCATCAAAATGTTTTTTGGTCCCTTGAGTTATGCTATCAAAATGTTTTTTGGTTCAATCTTAGCATTTGTTTTGCTTTAGTCCCCAGAAATGATCCTTGCATTCAGGAACCTTCTCTTTTGAAGGTGATAAAATTACAATACAAGAAATTTCGAACTGGATGCTCAGATAATTTAGTAGGTAAAGATGGGCCAAGTTACAAAAAGTTAACGTGGATTCTCCTTGACATAGTTTTATGTTTTTACTTGTTCCCAAATGTGTATGCAAGGCAAGAAGAAATGATAATCTGAGATGCAAATTTTTACTTTGGGGTGTAGCTGTAATTAGTGGAATTCATTTTGACATTCTATTAGCTTATTTGTCAAATGCACTACTCTTTTGACAATATACTTTTGAGTAACTAAGATTTAAAACTACTGTGACGCACTGAAAAGGGGTTAATCGCATTTAACATGTTAATCGCACTTAACATTCTCACAAAATACTTGGATGTCGTTAAAGTGCAATGAGATTTTTACAAGCACTTTTTTAGTCGTTACAAAATACTGAAAATTGCCCCCAGCTTGAGTGGATTCGGATTGTAACTAGCTATTGCATGACTAGGTGAATGATATAATTTCATAAAATACATAAAGGTGTTGTAAATATACATTTCTACTATAATTCATGCATTGCATTGCGCTTGTTCTTTGAAAACAGCAAGCAATTTTATCCCCAAGTCCGACCTATTCAACATTTCAACTGATTTCAAGTCGCCAGACCTGAAGCCTAGTCCCGAAGCTAACCACAATCTTCCCCTCCACAATGATTACACAAGAGTGAATGTTTCACTACCCATTTGAAAATTCATAATTTTATCAACTCAAATTGCCAGAGGTAGGTGCATATTGTCACAGATTTCAAGATTATTCGCAAAATGAGTTGTTCCTAACTTGGTTTTGAATTTTATTGTCTAGTCATGTATATTGTGGACAATTGGCAATAAAGGGCAAAAGAAAAATAATCAAAGCTTTATCAATTCGACTCTAAAGGCAGATCATCTTGATGCAGCACTCAAACATAGTAGCCAGTAAATGTGAATCCTCGACCTACAATTTCTCCAGCACAAAACCATGCAAAGCACTCCAATCCAAATAAAGCAGCAATGCTAGCATCCTCAACCCTGAGCTCCTGCCTATGTTTCCACATACGCTTAACATAATCAAGCTCCTTCCAGAATGCTTCATACCGCCCAGGAATACTGCTTCACATAACCATATAAATAGATTTTAAACTTGAAAACATATGACAAAATGCACAAATGCAAAGTGCATTGATGACTGTTTATATAGAATTACCTTATGCATGCATAGAATGTGTGGCTTGGCATGTAACACACTAACACAAAACAGATACAGATACTTATGGTTGACGTCTTACCACCAACACCAAGTTCTACTCCAGATGACATTGTGCAAAGTAGGGCTGCACCAAAAAATTAAAAAAAAAAATCCAACATTGACCAAATAGACCAAATCAAACCGAATTGATCTGAATCTGTAGGTTCTAATGATAGTTTGGCCCGTCGTTTAATAAAATTACAAAACCGAATATGTCAGTTTTTATTTTTCACAAACCGCTCAAACCAAACCGAACCATGTGTGTGTATTCAATATTTAGTGTTGATATTTTTTTAATATTTATACTTTTTTTTTTAATTTTTTTAAGTACTTATACTTTTATATATCATAATTTAATACATGGTTTATTTTTATTATCCTACTTAAAAACATCTTACAATTTCTTGTTTTTACAATGGAATAATATTGAGATGTGAAGGCTTTTGATTTTAAGTATAATTTTATTTTGCTAATTGAAAAATCTAATAATGTTACGTATTTTAATAATTTTAAAATTTAATAATACACAAACATCTCAAACCAACCAACTCAAATCTGATTTGGTTGGATATTGAAGATGCATAATTGGTTGCAGTTTGACTTGAACATAAACTGACATGAAAAATTACCCTCAAACCACCAAGCCGAACCATGTGCACCACATAATTATTTAAAAGCATTCATAATATTAGCTTAAAAACCATCGTATTATTTAAATTTAAAAAAAAAAATGTAATAGTGTTTTGAGTTCTATTTGAGGATACTATATCACGTAAATGTAAGATGAGGAGAAGGGGAAAAATTTTCAGCAGTGAAAAATATGAATAGTATTAAAAACTAGAATAAGCATCTACGAAAACTAGACTTTCTGAAGCAAGGCATTTCACACATTCACAGGTATGTTCATACCCGCATTCACATGCACACAAATGAGTATGAAACATGAAAGATATAAAATATTTGGATAAAATCAAAATACTTAGCCTGGGACAAAACACTCGCGGTAAAACATTACATTAGGCCATTCCAAGCCTCGGCCAAAGTTTGGATTCCAAATGGAAAGATAACCAGCCAAAAGAAGTTATCCACTAACTAATAGATACTTATAACTAATTTTCATTGGGAAGCTTAATTAGGCACATATTATGACATAAGTTGTACTCCATTACTTCATATGATTAGATATCATAACCATGGATAACACTTGGAAGGTATTAAACATGGGAGATACCTAAAAATGAATTCTTATAAAAACTTTGCCATTCCAAGCTATACAAAACATTAAAGAATTGGCCTAAAGTATAATTCTATAATTTTTCCTGAATCAAAATCAAAATGATTAGCGACAAAGACTTGGATGAAGGGACCAACCTTGCAAGACGAGTATAAAACAACTGTTTTGACAAAAGATTGCATTTCTCAACAGTGGGTGGTTCCTGGATGTACTGCTTGTTCTGCTCTAATAGCTGCTTGTAGTAGGCAGTACCATGCTTGGCCACGAACTGCGAGGCCTGAGCAGCCTTTGATTGCAACTGAGCTAGCTTTGACGCCATTGCTTCCCTGAACTAAAAATACTACAAAAGAAAATGTGGGTCAGAATCAATTCAGATCTGACCTCAAAAATAAAAATGAAAAGAAACAAGAGGGAAGTAGTCAAACTGAAATTTAATTTTCAGTGCTAATTAGAGTAATATAAATCGTTAAAACCAAACCCTAATCGATGAAAAACTGAGATTTGAAATCATAAAAAAGTGGTAAGCAAGCATAATTATGGGCATATAAATGTGGAGATATCAGAGGTTACACCATAGATTCGAGTTGAAGATTCAGAAAAGTAATACCAGAAAGCTAATGCATCAAGAACAAACAAATCAAATCATACAGAAACAAAAATTTACCTATATCTCTGTTGGCGATCAGTTAGAGACGAAGGGTTCACGTCGCAACTCGCAGGGTTTTATTGTGGACGCCCTTTGAAGTACTCTGCAGTGCCCTTGATCCGGTGTTTTGTGATGTCCACTAAACTTTTGCCACATGTCTTCTTCAGGGTTAGTGATAAATAAATCCAAAATCTTGTGTCCAATTTTGTAATTATACCTTTTTCATTTGCATGATTATATATTTCAAAATGTGACCATCGAACATCGTATCATCTTTGTGGCGATGTTTTTGCAACTCCACTCTGTTGAACAAGCTGTGATGCTGCCGATGCATCATAATTCACGCGAAAATTATTGCCAGCATTGCTATCAGCAGAATACACTGCAGGCTGAGATTAACTACCTCCATAAGAAGTGTTGTAAGGTGGCATCCCCTGCCCATAACCTGATTGACCAGCCATTGCTGAACCATAAGGCGAACCATACCCTGGTTGGACACCTGATGCACCAAATCCAGATGGTGGCAGACGCTGTGGAAATGAATCTGGTTGGGTATAGCCATATGGTGGTGGCTGAGAATTTGGATATCTAGGTAGCTCAAGGGCAGTCTAGCCATAACCTCCACGAGTGCTGGGCGACTGTCTTGTCCGTCCGTAAACTGGGTGATTGGCTGGAGGTTACTGTGCTTGAGGAGGTCCATAGTTGGACCCATATCCAGGCTGAGCTGGCTGTTGACTCCCATAACCAGTATAGGCATATGCTTGCTTGGTGGATCCTTGAGGTGGAAAACTTGATGGATTTGGGCTAGGCCGTTGTCCAGCAGTATAACCTTGCTGACCCATTGCAGGGGGCTGACTTGGAACTTGGGCCGAGTCTCCTTGGGCTCCATAGGAAGAAATGTGTCCTTAGTCCTTCCAGAGTAGCATTTGGCCACGTTACCATAACTGGGAGCAGAGGTAAAAGCTTGCTGTTGACTCTATGGTGATGGTTGACCATAACCTGATTGAGTATGCCCACCATAGCCATCATAACCTTATCTTTGCTGATTATAACCAAAGTTGGTGGGTGAATGCAATTATAACCAATATTATTTGTTGAAGCTGCAGCACCACCAGGGGTTGGTTTTTGTTGTGAAGAGGCTAGCATGATTATAGTAATCATAACCCTGACCACACTGCTGATTGGCAAAGACATTAGACTGATCCCAGTTGGTGGGATATCCTGCATCATGTGGCTGAGACATATTATAATGAGTCGATAGGCCAGGGTAAGCTCCAGGCTGCATGTAGCCCTAACCAGGTGGCTGCAATGGAGTTGCTCCAGGACTTAGAGGGGAATTTCTCTCTCTACAAAGAAGAGTAATATTGGTGGGTATATTTGAGACATATTATCTATTATCTTTTTTTTTTTTTTAATTGCTAAGAAGCATTACAAGGCCCTGCGGACATCAGGTACAAGAGCATTATAAATAGAGGGAGGTGTGCCGTAAGCCAGTTACACGGGAGCTGGTTGCTAAATTTAAGCCTGTGACAGTGAGCAACCCCGTTTGCCTTACCTTCTGACATAAGAGAACTGAAGAGATTCAAACTGTTGAGCAAGCAAGCTTGAATCTCCCAATTGGCATTCTTATAACCATATTATTTATCATCTGACACATAGTTCTTGTTTGGTTAAAATACGTTCATTCTCCCACTCAAGAAAATAAATACGTCCATTCTTATGAAGTACATTCCAAGTGTTTATTATTTCTTTTTTTTTTTATTGAAGAAAATATAATGTTGGATTTACATAATTCACTTAAGTTCTGTTTATTTCACAAAAAATATTTTTTTATAAATATTTTTTATATTTTTTAGTATTTTGGAGTATTCAAAAAAATTAATCAATAGAAAATATTTTCATAATCAAAGTGAAAATTAAATCATTTTTTAGAAAAATAACTTTCATCTTTTAATAAAAAAAAATTATTTTCTAAATTTTGATAATTTTATTAAAATGTAAATATATTTATATATATATAAAATAAATAAATATCATTAATTTAATATTACAATCAATCATAAAACTATTTCCCATATACAATTTTTTTTTCCGTAAAACAATCAGAGGTTTAGCATTTCGTTTATTTACTGACATTTTAGGAAGTAACTTATGAAGTATATAATATTCTTAGCATCCTAATATAAATTATTTTAAACTACATTACAAATAATTCTACTAATGAAGACCACTCTTCCAATTACAAAATCAAGCTCTCTTATGTCACAGTGGTACAATAAACTAAAACAAAAGCTTATGTCAGTAGACCAAAGTTTCGTTACAGCGTCTGTGCCAAGGCAGATAGATTATCGACCGAGTATTAGGATGCAATACTCTAAAATTGCAATTTGGCAAATGCAACTATCAAAATATAAAGAGAACAAAAGCTCTTTGTTTAGTCTCAACATTACAAAAACAATAAGCAGCTTTCTGTAATTACACAAGCAAGTAATAAAGGAAGTTCATACATGTCCAAGTTACAATTAAGTTTTAAGGATCTGCAGCCACCATATCCATTCAGATTATAAAAGCCTTTGGTGAAAACCAAAAAGGACTTCGATCTAGAATTGAAAAACAGACTAACAGTATTTCTCCACACAGCACTTAAATGGCGGACTGATGCATAATTGTATTTATTAGATTATAAAGATGCAATGAACTCGACCGGTAACAAATAAAAAAGCACTCATTTGCTCCACCAATGAAGGAAATCCTTGCGCCTGTTGATCTTTTTCTGAAGCTGGAGTATCCCATAGAGTAAGGCCTCAGCAGTGGGAGGGCATCCTGGAACATAAATGTCTACAGGGACAATCCTGTCACAACCACGAACAACAGAATACGAGTAGTGATAATATCCCCCACCATTTGCACAGCTGCCCATAGAGATGACCCACCTTGGCTCAGGCATTTGGTCATAAACCCTGCAAAATAATTTTCAGTACAACAGTCATTGGCAGTGCAAGCATCAGTCCTATGCTAAATACGCCATGAAGGAGGTGCCAATCCCCAAAATATATTTTGAAAAACAATTCAAAATCAAATATTTCAAAAAAAAAAACCCAGAAACAAACCAAAATGCAAAAAAAATTGGTGTTTGTTGTAGAGAATATTGCACATTTACCAGCATTTGATATTTGGGAGTGTCTGCAAAATTCCAATATATATATATATATATATATATATATATATATATATATATAAACTCATGCCCCAAGACGAAGCTTAATCTATATATATATATAAACTCATGCCCCAAGACGAAGCTTAATCTATGTTTAACGAGAAAGAATTTCGTATTGGAAGGAAATGATTATCCATTAAGCAGGGAAATCTTTCATATACCAATTCGATTCAAGCTTTTGAAGTAGTTCTAGATGATTTCAATGCATCCAATTAAAGAAGCCAATTTGAACTATATGTTCCAGGCTATATGACTACATAAGCCACATAACGATCCCAAAGCTTGGATTAATAGTCATTCAATTCCACAATCACATTACTTCAACATCAATAACACTATTTTACAATTGTAGTATTAAACTTAAAAAATAAAAAAGTCAATGTTCAATAAGGCAGGTGGAAAGTTCCACTAACCTTGTAATTGTTGAAGCATGAGATACTATTGCTTCATACTCTAAATTTCAGCAACTTCCGAGAATCTAATTTATGTATTTTAACATTTTGTTTGAATTCAAAATCCTGAAATCTAGCTGCAAAAGTAGGTATGAGTTGTCTAAAGTAGTAAGACTAATTTACTACGAAAGGTGATCCACTCCTTTCTCAATTGTTTAAGTAACAAACATGTGATATTTTGCTCTATAAATAGCCTAGTACTATCGAAAGCAAAGAATAGAAGAGAAGATATTAATATATGCTCCTGCAGTAATCTCTCTCAAATTTCTTAGTTTTTCTTCCTTTAAATCCAACAAATGATATCAGAGATTTACTGATCTTAGGGGACCAGATAACAGTTTGATCTTGCTGTTAAAGCATCACAACAATGTTTTACTTTCAACACGTCCAATGTTTAAAGAAGAGTTGGGTACACAACTAGCAAAGCCTACATGAGGAGAGTTGGTCCAAGAAGAAAAACCAAGCCAAGAATGGTTGGATAGAAGACCAATCAACTAAGAATGCTTGAAGACAGAGCTACTTCAAGAGGAAGAGTTTCTCTTAGGAGGAACAAGAAATTTGTTGGTGAGAAGTGCAACAGCAAAAGAGAAAATGGTGAGAAGTGCACCCCTAGACAATAAATGGTGAGAGGTGCACCAGAAAATTAATCATGAAAGTTAGAGAGACGTGATCCAAAAAACAAATCAGCAAACTTGGAGAGGTGTGCTCCAGGACAACCAATCAAATCAGAAATTTAGAGAGATGATGCTCCAAGGTAACTCAATTTGGAGTTTTTAGCAAAGTATCAGTGAGGAGGGTTTAAGCATGAGATATTATTGCTTCATACTCTAAATTTCTGCAACTTCCAAGAATCTGGTTTATGTATTTTAAAATTTAGTTTGAATCCAAAATCCTGAAATCTAGCTGCAAAGATAGGTCTGATTTGTAACATATAAGGCAAATTTTCTAAGCAAGGTACTCTGCTTCTTTCTTAGTTGATTAGGTAGAAATCATGTGATATTTTGCCCTGTAAATAGCCTTGTACTATTGAAAGCAAAGAGAGGAAGAGATGTAAGAAATCAATGTGTGTTTCTGCAGTTATCTATTTCAAATTTCTCAGTTTTTCTTCCTTCAAATCCCAAAGTAATGAGCTCAAGCACAGACCAAAAACGCTGGTTAGCTAAACTAAAACCCAGTATATGCGGATTCTGAGCACAATCAACTCTTAATCTCAAATATCCAAAGTTCTGACCCTTGCTACCAAATAAAAACACTTTTTGCTGCATCATTCAAGTTAGGCAGGTATCAGTGAAGCCCTAAAACAAACAACTCCCATGTAGAATACAATTTTGCAAGAGAACTGAATCTGACTTATGCAGTCCCTTTCTAGCGCAATGCCCCTTCTAGAGCAAATCAGGTAATTCTTAGCCATTTCTTGACTATATTTGAAATCCTCTCGTCGGAATAATCTGCCAAATCAATCAATGGTGTTCAAACTATCATTCAAGTTTACTGTTTCCTATAAAGAAGAAACTAAGAACTAGTACCATGGAACATCCACTTTCTCCTGCAAAATACTCCAATTTTCCCTTCACATCCCTAATCCCTTTCCTCTATCTAATTAGGGTTAAATTTACAAGCAGCAAATAACCAAAGTACTTGCAAGCAATATTTTAGCAACAGCCAACGAGTCATATAAAAAATGTGATCAACACAAAATAGTTCAAACAAATTTCTGCCTCTAGCAAAAACCATTTGAATAGTAGACATTACCAAAAATTAGGCAATAGCAGGTTATTAAATTAAATACCTAACATTAGCCCAATTACCAAAATAATAGAACTGCACAATAACACATTAGAATTCCATAAGAGATTCGAACCCACCTAAATCAGCAAAAAAAAAAAAAAAAAAAAAACTAAAGCCCCAGATACAACCAAAAGACAATAACAACCTAAGACTGCCCATATTAAAGAATATAGCCAAAAGTCTCTAGAGTAAACGTTCTAACCGTAAGAAATAACAGAGTCTTGAAGCTTACCTGCGAAGAGCAGGAGCCATCTTATTGGTGAGGGTACCAGCGACAATCATACAATCAGATTGGCGAGGACTGGGCCTGAAAATGATACCAAATCGATCCAGATCGTAGCGAGCAGCACCGGTATGCATCATTTCGACTGCACAGCAAGCAAGGCCGAAAGTCATGGGCCAGATGGAGCCGCGGCGAGCCCAGTTCATAAGATCATCGACCTTGGAAATAACGTAGTCCGCTGCCTTGGAAAGGCCGGCGGGGGAAGAGGTGGAAGGGGGCGGTGGGCAGGCATAAGGAGTGGGAGGTGTTGCCTCGGCGGAGAGAGAGGGGAGAGTGGTATGGAGAGAGAGGGCAGCTCCGCGATGCTGGGAGAAGAGGATAGGAAGGCGTGAGGTAGTGTTCCTAGTGATCATGGCCATAGTTTCTAGAAGTCACTGGGAACGGAGAAGGACAGAGGAGACACACACTCGGAATGCTTGCTCTTACTCTGGTGGATGGCTATTTGTTAGGCCTTCGGGGTTGTCAATGCTCTTTGCAATTGCCATGAGGGAGACGTGCGTCACTGTATGATTCAACCGCAGTAATGGTAGAGAATCATCGGGAGAATAAAGACTGCGTGTGCGTGGGAATAAATAATTAGGGATAATGTGGCTTGCGGAGCATAGATGCCTTTGAGTCATTGTCCAATTGAATTCTTAATGGGCTTGACTCTTGGAAAAGCTTTGCCATGAAAAACTTTCAAACTTTGGCGGTTTACTTGTTATTTTTTTAGTGTGAAAAAAAAAATAATATTTATTATTGATTAACACTATTTAGAAGATGGTTTTATATGATTTTGTATTTTTCCTTTCTTTTAAGATTTTGAAATTATAAATTTGTATTTGTAACAATTCATAAATTTAAAAATAAGATTTTTTCCTTTAAATATATAAAAAATTTTATGTTGACACATTATAATTGTTTTTAACCCACCAAACGGGTTAAAAAGTTATATAGCCTTCTTATCACGTGTAAATAAATTACAAGTTTATTAAAAATAATAAGATCTCAATATAAATTAAATGTGTATATATTAATTTTTACTTCGTAATAAGAAATAAATGTGTGTGTAGATAGCGCATATAAGATGAATAATCTTAATAAAATTATCATGATTTTATTAAGATATCAAATTACATCCCTAAACGTTTTGTGTGCTCCACTTTTACGATAGAAAAAAAAATGATTAAATTTATTTAACTTAAAATTTTAATTTGGGCTTTTCGATAATTCAAATCAGTTTAATTTTAATTTTAAAAAATTTAATTTATTTAGTTGAATTTAACTTCTTTTTTTTTTGAAATATCTAACAGAATTAAATATTTTATTTTTTTATTTTATTATTATTTAGCCTCTAAGTAGAGTTAAAAATAATAAATCTATATAATATATAAATGTGTAGTATTTAAAATTATAATTTTTTATTATTTAATTTAATTTTAGAATTTATATAAATTTAAAATTTTTAGAACTTAAAATTTAATTATTTATATAATTTTAGAGTTTATATAAATTTAAAATTTTTAATCTTACTTGTATTTAAATTAGAGGAGAAGTCAGAAATTTGATTTAGTGGAGTCAAAAAAAAATTTTTTTGCTTAATTCAAAGGAAAAAATTATATACAATAATAAATTATTTATTGAGGGAAAAAATTCAAATTTTCAACATATAATTGAGTAGAAAAAAGAACATAATTTTATAAATAGCTATAATATTAAATTTACTATTATCCTCCATGAGTTTTTATTTTTTAAAAACTTTTCAATATATGTAATCAAATAATTATATATAACTGATTTCTCATTCAATTTTACAATCAAATTTTTACAATTTTTATTATAGAATTGTAAATAAAACCATTAATTTTTTTAATTTATCTTATGAAATTAAATTTGTTCACTAATTTTATTGACACAAAAATGAAAAGAAAAAAGACAATTAATTGTTAGAGAGTGAGAGAAAAGAATAAAAAAAAGGATATATTAAATAAAAAAATTATAATTTTGTGAATAAAATAAATAATAAATATAAAAATTAAAAGAAGAAGAGTCCGAGTGAAAAAGAAAAAAGTATTTTTAAAATTTAATAAATAGATTTTAACTTTTTTTTTAGATTTTATTTTATATATATATATATTATTTTTTAAGTGGGTCAATCCATCTTTGATTTAAATTTTATTTAATCAAATTTTTGTCATAATATAATTTAAAATGAAATTTTATAAAAATATAATGATGGTTTATATTATTTATAAAAATAAAAAAATATTTATTTATATAAATTATTTTTTTAATAAATTTTCTATCATTGTTTTATAATTCTTTATGTAAAAATTTTGGGTGGCCTATTTCAATAGCTGGCAGACGGGTCCACTAACAGGAGTAATAGCTAAGAAGACTAGAATCTTCAGCGCCGCTACCGGCGTTTTTCTTTCCTATCTTTCTGCCTTAAGAGTGCTGGGTCCTGGTTCGTCTCGAATTGACATTTGGGTCATGCTTAAGACATGCATGTATGCAACTAAAAGCAGAGGGTTTCGGTCCAGTTATTTGGAGGTACGAGTCAAGGCGAGAAGAGAATTCCTACTCCTGCGTTTACTCTTACGCTTCGGCCCAACTCAAAGGACAAGCACGAGGGCTCGTACAAGGCAAGTCGAATCATAGAGTCGAATTTACATTAAAAAAAAATTAAAAAAAATAACTTTTATTGATTAAATATATAAATTCTTTTATTAATATTTTTAAAATTTTATTTTAAATTAATTTCTTATAATTTATTAAAAAATATTTCATATAAAATAAATTTATATTTTTCATTATAAATATATTTCTAAAATTTTTAATTATTACATTAATATATAAGTTAATTTTAATTAACATTGAATTCATAAGTCCTATATAAACACTACTATATTTATTAATAAACTATATATATACATAATAGAAAAATATTATAAAAAATTTATATTTATTGATTTATAAAAATATTTAATTAACATGTAATATATAATAAAATTATATGAATTTAAAATTTTTAAATAATATATAATTAAGTTCAAAGCATATAAAATAAATTTTAAATATGAGAAAAAATATTTAAATAGATAAATATATTATTTAAAAAAATTAATAATTAACGCAATATATTAGGTTTGAGTTTAATTATAAAATTAATATAATTAATAGAATAATTAGAATCTATAATATTTTTTTATTTTAAAATAATATATTATTAAAAATTTAAAAATGTTAACTTGTGTATATAAAAAAATAATTTTTTAATTTTTAATACTATAATCTTATCATAACTCAGCAAATAATGAATATATATATATATATATATATATATATATATATATATATATATATATATATAAATTAAAAATCATATTTTAAATATAAAATTATTAAATTTATATTTAAATATAAATACAAATTGATATTTTAATTTAGAAAGAGTCCAATTTTCATATAAATATAAGTATTATATTATTTAATAAAATTTTTATTTATTTAAATTTAATAATTTCCTTTATTGAATTTGACGTTTATCTTTAGAAAGATAATTATAAATCACTTAATTTAAAAATACGTTATAATTTATTTTGATGAAATATTTTATTCTAAATTGAATAATTATTTATACCATTTTTTACTATAGTCATTCCAATTAAAAATAATAACATAATAATGCATTAATTTATTATTTATAAATAATTTATTAATTTTAATATATTTATCAATCTTATTTTTAAAATTTTTCTCTATATTATAAGAAAATATGAAATTATGTAAAATATTATATATCAAATAAAAATCAATAATGTTAATATCTATTAATATGGGTGTGCATAGCTAATTTTAGTAAACAAATCAAAATAACTAGATATAAAAAAAGATCAACAACATTATATGAAACTATATTAAATTAAAATTATTTTACTATTATATATATAAACTCTTAAATAGTATTGGAAGAAGTTTAGATTTTTTTACGCTAATTATATATGCTTTATAAAAATTATAAAATGTTAAAAGTTAATTAGTCTTAATAAACTTAATACTTCATTATTGAAGAAATTTAATATGAAAATATATAAACTAATAAAATAATAAATAGTTAAATTTATATATTTATGAAAGTACTTACAAATATAAAATTATATTATAACAATAAATTTTTTAGAATAAATTTCACTTCTATAATTTTTTATTTTTATTAATATATTTTCATTTTCATCAACTTAATCTAAAAATAACTACAATATATATTTTATAAAAAACAAAAGGTTATTATATTATTATAATAATAATCAATATAGTGTAATAATATTATATCACATAAAAAATTAATATATATATATATATATATATATATATATATATATATATATATATATATATAAAATTACGGATGCATATAATAAATATAAAATGTACACTACACGTTTAAAAAAAATTAAGACAAAAAAAAACTAAGATGAAACTCGAGTAAAATAAAATCAAACCATGTCAAACTAAATCGGTTTGATTCAATACATTAGATTCAATTTGATTTATTAAAATTTTAATTTATTCATTCTTTTTTATCTTTTAAATCAAACCGAACCGACTAATACTCACATGAATGCAGAACACCTTTCCGCAAAACGATATCCGCTTATAGCACACAGCAAAACGTATGTCAATGTTGTGAACTTACCAAGATTTATACTAATATTTTCGCCAACTCTTGCACAACATTTTCCCGAAAAATAAATCAAGTTTTTTGCCCAATTAATTTCTTGCGAAAACAAGGTCTTGAATGATTCACATAAAAGCAACTCTTATATCTCAGAAACCAGCGCAGAAAGAAACAAAGTAGCAACAACAAAGCACTTGAATTAGTCTACAAAAGTTTATTCCTTCAGCTTGTGGAATGGTAGGGGGCTTCAATTAGATTAAAACTTGGTCTAAAAAAAGGAGAATCACTACTGTAACTGTTAGCTATGTATACCCTTGCATAATTTGACAATCATGGATGAACTTAGAAACATAAGTCCTCGCATTTCATCCCAACAGAATCATTATTTAGCAAAGAACAAAAAAAAAAATAAAAAAATCATCAAACTCTGTGGAGAGAAGAAAGAATGGTTAGAATATGAAATAACAATAATCATGATAAAATTTTCACAAGCCTCTAGTCCTAAGTTCCCATGGTACAACGTTGATGCATTGATCCCCCCTCCCTCTAATAGCTCCTTTGCCAAGTTGAATTTTACAGATTCTATTAGTCTAAAAACCCTGCGGCACTACATAGAAGCGTTTGTTTAAGATAGAATTTCCTTTTACCTAAACCCAAAAAATATACGGACAGACTTTATCTTTTCTTGTGAAAGAATAAAATTAGCAGGGCCTGCTTTCTTGGTAGCAAAAGTTATATACTTCCTTGATAATTCAACAATAGCAACGCTAACTCTGGTGTTGGGTACATCTTCAACATTTGTGCTTGGAAAGAAGGCAGGAAAGCCTTTGCCAGAGGTAGAAACCATAGCTTTGCCAAGCAAAAATGAATGATCATCCCAGACCATTTTATGCACGATACATGTACAGGCTGTTTGAAGCAGCACAGGCGAGTGAGTTTTCAGTTGGATGCCATGCTAAATGTAACAACTTTGTTGTGAAATCAAAAGCGTTCCCATTCGTATCAACTCCATTGTTGTCTGCACCTTTTACAGTCAGTATTTAAAAAAATTTTAAAAATAAATTAAAATAAAAAAAGGCAGAATAACAGGGTTAACTTGATGTTACATCAGGCAAAGAGCAAAATTAACTGCGAAAAAGGAAAAACCAAAAAATCCAAAATACGTGCTTTTTTTGGGTAGGCTGAAATGACATACAATTGAATTAGGTTGCTTGACATAAAAAACCAACTTGGTAAAATTAAGAAACAGGAAACTTAAAGCATGGAGCAAAATTAACAGATTATCTTAATTTATCTTTCTAAAAAGGGTCTTTTGAAATCATGATTTTCTAATAATTAACAGCTAAATCTATTGCTTGGATAACATTAATACCAAATATCATCTTTTTCTTCCTGATTTTTAATAACACCATATAAAAGTAATATTTCAGCAAGCACAGACCTCGTCTAAAGCCACGAGAAAGAGTGCCCAGAGCTCTAGAAGACCTTGATGGGGTTTGAACTTGTCTCCTGGAAGCACATGATACAAATTAACCATGTGAAACGTAGTCAATATGAGTTTGACAATCAAAATGGTAATTCTCAATTTCTACTCCTACTAAATAGCAAAGAAAGTAACTAATCAAATGTTTAACAACAACAAACTCCGCGAATCGACAATGAGTAGACAAACCCCTAGTATAACCCTCTTCTGCATTAATAGATGATCAAACATACCTCATTGGGTTTTTGGTGGCTTCCAATGTTGTTGCCTCCACGCTCCCCTTGGAGCAGCCAAAAACACGATAAAGATTGCTGGAAGAATCACAGAAAAAGTAAGACATCGAATGCAACATGTAAGGCATCTAAAAACTAAAACATCAGTAATGATCATTCAGCATACAGAAAACCCACCTGTAAGAACCAGTCGCCGCTCGAAGTCCATCTCCACTCAGACAACACTCAAATTTGTCAAAAATGGAATCATTTTCATATAAATCACAAAGCTGGCCAATCCAAGAAAAAAAATCACATCAGAGTATTTTATTCAACATGATCTCTGTTAAATGCCTTGTCAGCTCATCAAAAGGTTCTCAGAAGGAGGTGTCACCTTAGGCCTTAGATATTCATGAACCTGGAAAGAAGCAACTGGCCCAGAATCCATATTTATGTCCCACAACTGATAATCAAGAAATCCAAACTACATGAGAGAATAGTGCCATGGTGAAAGAGAATGAATTAAAGGGCCATGATGCAACAATTTTTCTGTTGTACAACTCACATATCCCATCATATTCATATTTTATTTTGCATCAATATGACTTAGTCTTCATCCCCATTAGTTTACTTTAAGCACTACAAATATTATTAAGTGACTAGATATTCTAGAAATTAAAAGCAGCTTGCATTAACAATTCTTACAGGCAAGATGGTTTGAAAATCATCCAGAGCTTATATGAGGCAAATTTCAGTTTACAGCTTGAAACAGAGTACATAAAATGAAAAATTAATAACAAATATGAAAAATAGAACCTTGAGATTCATGTAATCACGACTAAGTATATGCCTTCCATCCTTAGCAAACTTAATATCTGAGATCGAGGCAATTATTTCTGTAAAAAAGGACCTTGAACCAGGTACTTCCTGTTCCTCAAACCTGCACCATTTCAGAGTTTAACCCCCTGTTTGGAAACATATAAGAGAAAGGGAAAATAATGGAAAAAAAATTATCTTTCTTATTTTCCTCTTTGTTGTTTGGATTGAAGAAAAATAAAAGGGGATCAAGGGAAATAAATATATTTTCCCTTGTTTAGGAAGATAAGAAACTTAAGAAAGGAAAGAAAATATTTTGTGAGTTTACAGTTATAACTTCCATATTCCTAAATAGAATTTAAAATATAAAGGACAAATAAGTAATTTTTGACTCAATACTAAAATTTCGCATCATTGCCTCTTTATTTTCTCTCCAAATTGGAGAGAATGCTCTAGAAGGAAAATAAAGCTTTATTTTCTTTCCTTCTGCAATTTTCCTCCCTCATACAAACAAGGGGAAAATCCTATTCCACCCATTATTTGCCTCCATTTTGTTTCCTCTCCTATTTACTTCAATCCAAGCAGAGGGTAAAGCCAAAGAACAACAACAACTAAGCATTAACCCCAAACTAGATGGGGTTGGCTATATGCATTCTTTTTTGGCCATTCGGGTTAAAGGCAAAGAACAAGAAGATAAATGACAGAAGTGATCCAAAACAAATGAAAAAAAATATATTGTAAGCAGCCTTCAAAGCTACGAAGTCGTTTCATTTCAATATAATACGACAGAACTTACAGTTTGCTATGAGTATCACATAAAGCAGACTGCCGCATATCAATCAATCGGATTGCGCCCTTTGAACTACTATATGCCAACATATTACAATGAGTAGGGTGAAATTCTGCTGATGTTATCACCTCTGCATATATGAACATAATAAAAATATTTACAATTATTACATATGGCCAAAAAAAGAAAGTAACAAGCTTCAATCATCCAGTGCAATAGCAGCAAGAAACACAATGAGAAACAGAAAATGACCTCTCACAAAATCACCCAGCCTTCGATAAGGGGAATGGAAGGAAAAAAAACAAAACCGGAACGCATATGGGGAAGACCATATTCCACATACAAGACTCTAAATTTATTTAACCAGAATCTTGTTTACTCCCTTAACCCTTAGATGATTAAAATTAATATGCTATAAAATATCTAGGGTGCCACACACAATGTTGAGACCCCCACCAGTCAGATCTTCCATGTTTGCTGGCTTCACATCAACAATATTGAAACTTTGATTGGAAATTTCCAAATTCCAAAGATTTATTCGTAGATCGTCAGCCGATATAAAAGTTTCACCATCACTACAACACAAAGAAGAAAGAATAAGCAGGAATGGCGAATGTCATGGAAGTGGTTGTAAAAAGAGCACACGTTTCAGCAATATAGCAACAAATGCACAATTTATACCCACAATAATGATATGACAACTAAAAAAAAATCATAATGATGGGAATCATTTTCCTTTAAAAAAAAAAGAAGAGGAAGAAAAGGGGAGAGAGAGAGAGAGAGAGAGAGAGAGAGAGAGAGAGATCTAATTGCTCCTCAATCTCACATTTCCAAGATCATATACCAAATTAAACATGAATAATAATCAAAACAAACATTAAGCACAACCAAAGAAACACATGGATAATCGAACTAAAAGATGGCAGTTCAAGAAAAGGAATCTAGCAACAAGAAAGAAAGAGATGCACATTTAATTAAATGACTGAATGCACCTGTTGTTAGAAATGGAATTAATATGATAGTCATGAGCATGAGCATATATTCTTCGGCACCTAGCCACAACGCTCGTTTCATGGCTGGTCAACTAGGTATACAGATGTAAGGAGTGTTAGAACCACAAATAAGTAAACTAGAAAAAAAGTTTCAAAATCACGATACAGCTACCACAGGCAAATGTAGTTTTGCGACACCCCCAGGCGAGAAGGAAAAGTCATTGCTTGGAGAACCAAAGGGTCTATCGAAAGATCCTCCATTTGCAGTATATGGTTTGGAGTTGGAGCTTGTTGGCAAGCTAGAACCTAGAATAGGACCATTTCCTGCAGCATTTTCAGGGTCAACGTTCATGTCACATACTTTCTTGACCTTCTTCTCTTGGACCTATCCAAAAATTAAGTACACCATATGGATTAGGAAATTTCCATCATAAAGAAAGTGTCAACATTTTTCTTTTCCAGATTTCTTCCCATTACAATACTTTAATAGCCGGAGCAAGAAACAGAAAACTATCCATCACAAGGCAAGCAGGCTCATAGAAGACTACGACAAAAGCACTTTAATTAGATAAAGAGAAAGAATTTACCAAGCTAAATGGGCGTAATATTAAAAGGTGGTTGATAAATCCTTTTCAAATTGAGTAGGGTATATTGTTGAGGTCCAACCACATTCTTTTCCTACCCGTTTATTTACTGGATCAAAATTTAGGAAAAAAAAATCTTCCAACATGCTGTGCAAACTGTCCTGTTAAAAGAATGTGCTATTACTACAGAACAGAACCCCCTTCTTTTCCTTTTTGCATCTTCCCAAACAAGACTTGAACCTACCTAAAGCAATCTTTTGTCCTTCACCTTGAGCCATATAGCAATTACAGTTCACTATGGGACTTTCTTCTACAGCCTTTGTAATGGAAGTTGTATCCTAGTTTGCATTTTTCGGCTGCCTTTTCTCTGAACTTCTTTAGAGAGATTCACGGCTAGTCTCTATCTGTAGGATATCTTTTGTTCCCATAATGAATTAAAAAATAAAAAATAAAATAAGAAAAAGATATATTATGCCATTAATGCTCTAACCAAAATTTGCTAGAGAAAAAAGTTTCAACAGTGCCCTTGATATTTGATGAAATCACACAAGGTTCAAAATTGCCTTTACCTTCCAAAACTTGATGGTTTTGTCATTAGTCGACAGAAGAAACAAGGCACCATTAGCTGACTGGCACCATCTAATCTTGTTGATTTTCTCCTCAATTTCCAAGCTCCTTAGATAATCAAACTATATAAAACAGATAAGTTATTATCAGATCCTCAATTCAAAAAGAATTTATACAAATATATTTGGTTAAGTATTCATCAACACCCAAAAAAACAAACAAAAGAATTACCTCAGGTTCATGACTCTGAAACTCTGTTTTGTACCGGAACTCAGGATGCCCATTGATTGAAAAATCCATCCTCTCTAGATCTCTCCGATTACCATCATTCTACATATTGTGAGCTTATTTCAGTGTTATATTACATCAAGCATAACATGGCCAAAAACATCAAAGAAATTGCATCACTTGGCATACAACTCTTGTGTCAGTTCTTTCAAATAAAACCACCCGACCACCACGATCTCCAGTAGCAAGGTGATTGCCAGTTCTATCAAATTCAATAGCAGATATGATATCAACTGCAAAAGACCACAATAAAATAAAGTGAGAAGATAGGAACACATCATATGACATTGCAATAATTCTCAAAAGCTAATTTCAAGCAAAATTTCCAGGCTTTGTATTATAGTTTAAAATATCTCTCAAGAGGTCAGATTCTATTTGGTTACTTCTACATATTATCCTTCTCCTGAAGGACATATTAGTGTAAGGGAATGATAGTTAGTTCTATGTCAGCATCCACTAGTGCACAACTTCAACCAATAAACATAACATTCACAAAGAAAATCAAAGTGTCTAACTACCAGCCAGCCTATAAGAACAGTGGCCTAGTAATCCAACTGTTCCCCACTTCAAGTCTTAGCTTGGGCCATTGGCAAGCCTGCACAAAATGTTATTTCCATAGTGACAGTTTGAATTTTCTATAACCCTTCCTCAGTAGAAAGGCAAGCACAATCTAAACCAAATGGACCAGATATTCAGTTGGACACATTTTGATCCACTGACTTGACAAATTAATGAGGTTTTCACTTAATCTAGGTATTCTTGTTCATTCTTTCCTTATTTTTCAATCAAACCCAATATCCTAGGACATTGCTGCCTCCAACCTAGGCCTTATACTCAAACCTAGATGCATTAACATTTTTTATCTGCATAATAGTATTGCAATATTTCAGCCCGAAAAGCAGGTTATACACCAGAACACATGCATCTCAGGCACATAAAAGCTCGTCTACAGCATCAACACAATTCTAGTTCCCCAAATTATAATATCAATAATGCAATATCATTCAAGTCAGTTGAACTTAAATCCTAAATCCCATGCCGCTAACCAAAGCAATGTTAATAACCTCCTCATCACCAGCTACCATGTCCTTGAGATTTACAAATTTATTCTCACAATTGCCCTTCCACTACTATTCCTTCTTGATGTAAAGCTGCTATATGCTGAACATTTTAAATCAGTTAAGAAATCAAAACAATTAGCCAATAGCAAAAGATAATTTATATCTTACTCCTCAATTTTCAAAAGCCAATGCAAATGCTTTTGCAGTTTTCGTTTAGTGTGTAGGAATAAATTGTGTCTTAGCACAAATTACATTCCAATTTGTGAGATCAATTTGGAGATAATGACTTTTATGAATATTACCATGTGTCTACAACATTAGTACAGTGAACTATATTGGGATCAACTTCATAAAACATGTAACTCCCACATGCGGCAACACTCCAGCAGCTAACATCAGCCACAAATCCTTCCTCATTGACCAATCAACACGTGCATAACGACCCTAAAACTTCACCAACACGACATTGCTTCAACTCATACTTCTCCAGCTAAGCAGAGACCAATTCACCAACATAGAAACGGATTCTATCATTTATTGAATCCTAAACTATCAATCCGCATTTACTAATAATTATGCCATTCGATATACAACGGGATACTAATTTGTTACGCCAAAACTGATAGTTAATTTATACCGACAACTAATCTAGAATTAAAAATAATAATAATAATAATAAGTAAATAGCGACAATATAGAACCACAAACGAATGATGAGAAACCCTAAAGAGAGATCGTACCTTCCTGGACTTCTTCACCGGCCGCACGTTCCCCAAACACCTGAGCAAATTTCCACTCCAACGGCTGCGGTGCCCCAACCGAAGCTACCGCAGCAGCCTCCGCACTGCCGGCATCGTTCATTCTGCTCTAAATCTATTTGACAATAGAAATCCCCGGAAACACAACTGATCCGATCCTTAGAATCCGAACAACAAAATCAACAACGTGCAACGATCTCCATTTGAAACCGTTACAGCTTCCAATTAATCAACCATTAGAACCAGAAACATAGAGATTGAAGAGCATTAACGAAATTCCGCGCATAGAAAAGGCGCGCACTCTCTCCCTCTCCCCACCGCGATGGCCCTCTATTAACTTCTTGTGTTGCTCTTGCTCTTTTAGAAGTCTGGAAATAAAGCTAAAAAAAAATTTAAAGAAAAATGAAAGATTGGAAGATAGTGTTGCAATGAATGATGCGACGTAGCTTTTTAGGCTGAAAATTGGATTTATTACTAATTTTTGTTAATTGTGTAGTCTTCTCGACTTCCTTTTTACTTTTTTTTTTTTATTATTTTCTTCGAGTGGAAAGGAAAAATTATGTATGGGATGAAAATGACAAATAATTATATTTTAATTTTCGGCTTTTGTTTTTTTTCTGATCATATAAACTTGTCAATTTCATTGATAGGGTTGAAATTGAAATGAAACTTGTTTTTTTTTTACGTTGATTACAGCGATCCAAGGGCTCTTAAAGAAAGAGGAAAAGGTAGACTTAGCCACTAGGCTTAGGATTTGTATTTCAATTAGTATTAAAAAAATATTTTTTAAAATAATATTAATTAAAATTATTGAAAATTAATTTTAAATTAAATATAATATAATTTGATTATAATCACTTTAAAGCAGTTATAATTATTTTTAATAATATTTTTTATATTTATGATTAGAGTATTTTCGTGTCACAGAAAATAATTATATTCTAAGAAATAGATGAGTACGAGAATGACTTTTTTCATCATTTGATAAAAAAAATATTTAAATAGGATTAAGTGTTGAATTTAAAAAATATAGATATTAATTATAAATATAATTTTTATAACTAATAATTATATTGTAATCTTAATATAAAATACACGCCGAGTATTTATTTCAATCAAAGAATATAATAATCATATAAAAATATAATTTAAAGTTTTGCACGTACCCAACGTAAATAATCATAAAAATATAATAATCCACTTATTCCATATAATCCTTACAGTAAAGTAAGCTGCAATTGATGGTCCACCACAAATATATATATATATACATACACATACAATCGCGCGCGCACACACCTATTTAGTATTATTGTTAGAATTTAGTATTATTATTATTAAAATTATTATTAAAAAAAATACTTATTAGATATATTAATTAGAAAATATTAAAAATTAATTTAAAATTAAATTTAATAAATTTTAATTATTAAAATAATAAAATTATTTTCTTAAAATTATTTTTTTAATTACATTTAAAATGAAGCTTTTTTTTTAAATAAATTTTGACTCTCAAACATTCACGCCAAATAGGCACATAAACACACATATATATAAGTTTTGAATTGTAATATTTTTAATTTTTAAATAATTATGTTATATATAAATATTAATATTTTATTTCATTAAATATTATAAAAATTTATTAAAAACTTTTCTGAATTTTTAGAATCGGGTTTGACTTCCTTAAAATAATAAATTTTATTAATTTTTAAAAATTTATTTAAAGACTACGTGGTAAAAATAAAAATATATTTAAACTCTAAAAATTATTCTGTGTATTCTGAAATTTTTTCAGAATTTTTGGGTCTTATTTTTTGTTCCAATATAGAGTAAAAAATTCAATTTTTGATATCCTAAATCAAACTAGCCGAATCAAATCGAACTGAATCAAATCGATCAAATCAAACCAGTCTCTTTTTCTTCCTCTTTTCCTTCTCCTGCGCGTCGACCTCCTCTCCCATTTCTCTCAATTTCTCTCTCCTCCCTCCTCCCCTTGCTGCCGACCACCTCCCGCTCCACCCCAGCTCGCTGGCACCCCACCTGGGAGTCTCCTCCTCGCCGGCCGCTGCCTGGATCACCAGAAAACACGCCATTTTTCTCTCCCTCACACGTGCACGACCCTTAAGTTTTTCGGCCAAAATCTTATCGATTTGGTGACCAATCGGACCAGATCTTATCCTAAAACTCATCTATACCTCGAGAGCTTTCCATAGACACCAAGAGTACAAATTTTCATCTAGCGAATTGTTCAATTTTTACTCAGAAAGTTTTAGCTCATTTTAACTTTTGGGCTAAATTTCTCCTAAACCGGGAATCTCACGGAGATTCCGAGAGTATTGGCGTGCTCTACACCACGAGAGCCTCATGACAATATAAATTTCAAAATTTTTTGATACCAAAATTTTGGTGGGTCCCACAGACTTCACAGTATTTTTTTGAGCTTCAAATGAGCTTATTTAATTTTGTAACAATTTTATTATAACATTTGGTATTGTGGGCAAAGGTACTTTCATTTCATAGAAATTCGACCGTCGTCCAGATTTACAATTTCAGGCCGAGCAGATAAGCTACAGGAACTACTTCAGAACTAAGTCAAAGTTATAAGCTACCTCACCACTTTCAAATGCCTCAGACGCATTTCAAGTGTCAGAATTGGTGTAGGTAAACCCAAACCTTAAGTTTCTTCAGTTATCTAGTGCCGAGTTTATATTAAAAATTCATAAAATATTCGTGAGAGGCTGAAAAATTATAATTCCTTTCGTATCAGATTTGTAATATTGCTAAAAAACCCGGGGCAAAATTTTAGAGCTCGTTTGAATAATTTATAATAAAACATTAATTATAGAGACTAAAATGTAATTTTTTTAATTTGCGAGTATTGACTGTTTTGGAGGGCCCACGAGGGGCCATATGATGTTGATGAGATGTAGTTGTGTAAATTATGATTTGAAAGTGTTATTTAAATCTTTTTGCAGGTTGGGTAGGTCCTAGGTATAGGGGAAACTCTACCAGAATTTTAGCAAAACTTAGGATTGTCCCTTGATTATTTAAAATTTTATTTTAAGTAAATATTGAAAAAAATTTTGATATAATGTTTAGGTAAGCCGGGTCAGCCTTCCTCTTCTGCCTAGCAGCCGCAGTGACTATCGATTAATTAATGAGTAGATATTAATTTTATTTATAATTTCAATATTATTATATATATTCAAGGTATGCTCTTGCATCACTTATACATATATATATGTAGTAAAAATTAGACACGCCTTATATTGCATTTGTTCTTGATGATATTGCTATGATTATTGTTTTATGGCGATCTAGAGCTGTGTGTGTGAGTTGGTGTGTATGTAGTGTGTATATGGATATGGATAAGATGGATAGACGTGGCTGAAGCTTGACTCGCCCGGACCCAATCCCTATTATGGTTAAGTCAAGGTAGGCATGACTTTGAGTTGATCTCGCTGGCTTCCCCATTTGGAAATTAAAAGATAGTCGGGCTTTGAGTTGATCTCGCTGGCAGAGGTTGAAACTAATTGAGTTGTATAGGGGATCGGCTCCCATATATATGTGTGTGATTATAGATGTGACACACGGGTGTGTGAGTACTCCAGATTGCCTTTGATGTGATTATGACTTGATTTCTTGGAAATGTGTGAAGAAGATACATTTCACTCTTAGGATGCACTAGACTTAGATAGTTATAAAAATTATAAGTAAAATCAATATCTTACTCTATAAGTTGAATACTCACTCCTGTTCACTCTATTTTTTCAGGTTACAGGAGAGCTTATTCTTGTATTTAACCTGCTTTTTTTCTCACGGGTCTATTAATTTCTATTTCCATAATTTGTATTGTTAAATTTGAATTCTAGATCTCCGCATGTATAGAACTATTTTATTTAACTTAGAACTGTAAGATTAATTATTTTGGGATTGTAAACTTATTAATCTATGTATGTGTAAATGTCTGGATGAATGGCTTATTGAATGAGGGAGTTGGACTCCCATTTGATTTTATATTGAAAGATGATTGTAAGGGTGAGCTGAGCTCCCCAAATGATTTTATTTTGAGATTACAGGTCAGGTGAATTGAGAACTCCCCATTGGATGGTCCATGTTACGGCCGAACTCTGTCACGGCCGAACTCTGTCTGGTTGATTTCTTGAAACTGAGCTCAAAATATGGGCTTCATGGACGGGTTAGAGATTAGTTGGGCTTACTACGAGTTTCGGGAGCTTTATGACATAGATTATCCCTAAGGCAGTCAACCATAAATAAATAATAAATTATGTAGTATTTAATGAATGCTCCTATGATGTAACTACACATATATTCATATGAATATATGAGAATGTCAAGAATATGTTAATAATATTAAGAGGGTTTTAATTTTACTTTTAAGTAGAAAGTTATATTAGTATTTGATTTGACTTTTAAAAAAGGGGTTAATTACAAAAAAAAATCCTGAAATTTGACAATTTTTGCCATTAAATCCTGATGTTTGCATAATTGCCAATTAAACCCTCATATTTAATTGATGCCTCAAATTGAACCCAACCGTCAAAAAATCATTAGTATACTTAATGGAGTTCCAAGTCAACTGTTATATCATTATTGAAAAAGCCACATTAGAAACCCCAGATTTATGTTAACTGCCAAAAAAATAATAAAATTTGTAAATTTTTGTAATTAAATTCTGAAATTTACATAATTACCAATTAAACTTTTACGTTTTATTAATATTTCAAAATGACCCGACCGTTAATAAATTATTAGTGTACTTCAACCTTAAAAACAGAGCAAAATAAAACAAAATCGAATTGTGGTCAGCTCTTTCTTCAATTAAACTATTTCATACTTTAAATTTTTTTTGGGGTCTCTGTTAACACTTCAACCCTACTTTACATATCATTAATTAGCATATCATTTTGATTACAATTTTCACTTAGTTGACCATTTTTTAGTGATTTTGTTGTAAATCTCATCCAACTCTATAACTTTCTGCTTAAGAGCATTTCTTTACCAAAGTAAATGTGTAAGTAGCACCTTCTCCCACTCATTGCAAGGTGGATCAAATCACTGAAAGAAAAAACAATGATTTCCTTAAATCAATTGCTCATTAATATCAGTTATCAACAAACTTATAAAGTACAACTCCCAACCAAAATAGTTAAAATAAATGCTATTATAATTTCTTAGCCAAGCACCACATACTAATGGTTTATTAATAGTTAGGTCAATTTGAGACATTAATCAAACGTGAAGGTTTATTGAGTAATTATGCAAACTTCAGGATTTAATTACAAAAATTGGCAAACCTCCTTTTTTTCCTGCAATAAAACTTGATTTGGGGTTTCTGATATAACTTATTTAGTGATGATATGGCAACTGATGTGTAATTCCCGTTAAGTATACTAACGGTTTATTGATTGTCGGGATCAATTTGAGACATCGATCAAATGTGAAGATTTAATTGACAATTATACAAATTTAGGATTTAATTGCAAAAATTGATAAATTTTCGGATTTTTTTTTACAATTAAGCCTTAAAAAAATTACTTAAAATAAGTCATTATTTAAAAATAAGATTTTTTTATTTCATTACTTATTTTTAAAATATTTTTGACTAAGTATATTATCCTAACAATTTTTAAGGTTAATTGCTTAAAAAAAACCTTGAAATTTGTCAATCTTTGCAACTAAACCCTAAAGTTTATATAGTTGACAATTAAACTTTCATGTTTGATTGATGTCTCAAATTGACCCTATCGTTAATAAACCGTTAGTATACTTAACCGAAATTTCATGTTAGCTGCCATAACATCAATGAAGAAGCTATATCAAAAGTTAGGGTTAATTGCAAAAAAAAAAAAAAAATGAAGTTTGTCAATTTTTACAATTAAATCCTAAAGTTTGCATAATTACTAGTTAAATCTTCACGTTTGATTGATGTCTCAAATTGACTCGACCATTAATAAATCTTTAATATTTAGTGCTTGGGAGGTAATTGTAATGGCTTTTGTTTTAACTATTTTGGTTAGGAGTTGCACTTTATAATTTTGTTGATAGTTAATATTAATGGATAATTGATTTAGGGGAATGACTGTTCTTTCTTCTAGTGATTTGATCCACCTTGCAATAGCCAGGAGAATGAGCTACTGACACATTTGCTTTGCCAAAGAAAATGCTCTTAAGGAGAAAGCTACAAAGTTGGAGGAGATTAATAACAAAATTACTAACAAATGAATAAAGTTCATTGAAAAGTGTGATTAAAATAATTCACTAATTAATGATTTGTAGAGCAAAATTGAAGTGTTGATAAAGACAAAAAAATTTAAAGGATGAAATAGCTTATTTAAAGAAAAAGTTGACTGTGCAAAAAAGAAAGAATTTTATTTTATTTTATTTTTCTTTGTTTCTAGGTTATATTATGTTATTATACACATATATAGTAACAGTAAATAAGCTTTGTTAATGTTGGATTAGATGTGTCGTTGATTAGAATGGGATAAGCTAATTGTTTTTGCAAAATAGAATTTGACTTGTAATTTCTTATTTATTGAAGTATGCTAATAGTTCACCGATGGTTGAGTAAATTTGAGATATCAATCAGATGTGAGGTTTTAGTTGGCAATTATAAAATTTAAGGGTTTAATTGTAGAAATTGGAAATTTTCATATTTTTTTAGTAATTAACCATTATTTGAGATTTCTTATGCAACTTCTTTAGTGATAACAGGGCAACTGATGTAGAACTCTTGTTAAATACACTAACAGTGTTTTAACAGTCAGGTTAATTTGAAATATTAATCAAACGTGAGGGTTTAATTTATAATTTTATAAACTTTAGGGTTTAATTACAAAATTTATCAAATTTTGGACTTTTTTGGCAATTAACCCTAATTTTTAAAATTATCAATATTGTCCTTATTTTAACAACTATTAATTATATATCTTTTTTGTCATTTTAATAAATTAATTTACTTTTAAATATTTTTTAATCAAACACTTAAACTACTTAAAAATTATTTTAAATTAGTTTTACTAAACAATTAACTATTTATTTTTAAATTAACTTATAAATTAAAAAACATATTTTACATCAAAACTTAAAAGTAAGCATACAAATCAAATATTCCCTGTAACCACATATATAATTAATATCCAACTCAGAAAATTGTCTACTTAGTTGGTTCCTTGATCCGGTTAAGAGGAGGAAGATAGTTAGTCCAAATCACCTAATAAAAATATCAAAAATCTATCAAGGATTGACCCTAAATAAACAAACTTAAAAAATCAAAAGAATCAAAATAAAACTATAACAACCTGATATTTTCTTATATAAAATATTTTAATTAGACTATTATTTTATTTTTATTTTATTCATTGTGTTAAATTAGTATTTTCACAATAATATATATTTTTAATTTATGAATATTATTTAACATGTATTACTATTACTATTATTATTTTAAATTGTTATTTGTATTATTGTTATTATTAAATTCAATTAGATTTGTTTAAAATTAAATTATGTTATATGTAAAAAAGAATAATTAAATTTCTTTAGAGTATTATTACTATTATTATTACCAAAGTTTTATTTAATTTAAATATAATCATAGTAGTTTGGACCTAGTTGAAGAGAGAAAAAGGACCTAGGTGAATAAGCTAGAAAAGTTCAAGGACTTATGATGTAATTAAAAGTAAAAAGAAAAAAGTGCACAACTCTCCCCTCACTGCCTACTCTCTTATTTTCCCCTCCCCAACTTCTTTTTTTTTTTTCTTCGGCCACCATCATCCCTTCATCGGCGACGAGGACTCTAGCAGCACTTGCACCATGGGTCGATGACGGCGTGATGTAGGCGTGATGGCAATGAACAGAAGCTTGCTGGTGAGAAAAAGAGAGAGAGAGAGAAAGAAAAAGAGAAGGCGTGACTTTCCAATGCCGATTTCAAGCGATTCAGGTGGCTATTCAGCGTAAGGTCACCAGCGCTGGAATCCTTGAGCCATGGGTGTTCTTTTAGGACCTCCTCGTCAGTTTTCATGGAGTTTGTTGATGATCCGAGACTAAAGAGAAACAATATCTTTTCGACAAGATTCCAGCCAATTAGCCCATCGGATCAACAATCTGAGACCACCAATGGACTCAGAGTGACAAAACCTTCGAGGTGGGACCAACCCTGCTCCGATTGAATATCGTTTAGAAAGGGCAATCATCAGATGGTTCAAATTGTTTGGTGAGATTTTTTAGCTTTTTCAATGCCCGTAAATTAAATATAATTATATGATAATTATTAATAATTTATGGGCTTTATTTAGGTGTGATTGGATCAGCGATAGCTCACTGGCACTTAGACTGAGTTTTTAGGCGGGCCTAGTGCCTAATGGGCTACTTCAGAAGGTGATCATGTTTACAGTCATTTCTAGCAATTTTTAGATGTTCTAGATACGTTCCAAGTAGCAAAATTTGCAAAGGGAGTCCCTAACTCAAGTTGTATAGTTTTTACCGTAATTGAGTTAGCTGGTTAAAACTGTAACGTATTCTTGGTTGAGTAAAATTAAATGAAATGAATTTCATTAATACAAGGACATTGTAGAGGACTTACAAGAATATCTTTACAATTTTTAAAGTGCTTGAAATAATTATTTTTACTATAGAGGAATTAGGAACCTAAGCTGGAGTTTGGATAATTAGACTTATATTAGATTTCTTATAAGCCCTGGATGGGCATTATAATTATTTTCGTAGGCCTGAGGCCCTATGTGTTGTTGTTTTTACATTTTCTTGCATTGGAGTTAGAAAATATTCTTACTTCTTTGATTAAATTAATTAGTTAATTTCGTCAATAAATTTGATAAAAGTCAATATGCCTACATAGGTAATCAATGCCGGCTAGCCCTTTTTCTCTCCAGCAGAACCAACTGTAATCGGGTCAACTAGTCTGTGAATTAGATATTGATTATTTTTTGCAATTTCAATATTAATTTTATATATTTGGCATGATCATGCATTTTATAAATATTTAATTATACACGTAAATAGTTAATATATTAGGGGCATTCTAGTTGCTGCATATTTAATTATTGTTATTTGTTGGTGATTGTCACCTTGAGGGTAATTTAGAGCTGGGTGTGTTATTTTTATATGGTATATATGGATATGGATTGGACAGGTAGTCGCAGTTTGAGTTAGTCTCACTGGATCCTGGTCCTTATGGATATAGAAATTTGGGGTAAGGCACGGCTTTTAAGTTGATCTCACTGGCCTCTGCACTTGGATTTAAGCGAAAGTCCAGTTTGAGTTGAGCTCACTGGCGGAATTTAGATTGAGAGATTTGTATAAGGGATCAGCTCCTATATTTATGTATTAATGTAATATACTAGGTACATGAGTAGCTTTAAATTATATTCTTGTACGAATATTGAGTGAAATGTTTGTTATATGTATTGGATGTACATTTCATAATAGGATTGCACAGTTGTAAGTAGTTATAGAAATTGCACCTATAATCAATATCTAAACTCTTTAAGTCGAATGCTCATTCTTATTCAAATAATTTCCTCATGTTGCAGGAGAAGCAAGTTTATTTTTGAGTCTAGCCTGCATTCTTCTTCACAGGTTGTGGTACTTCTTAGTTAGTAGTTTTTATAGTTTTTATTTATTTATCTATTTATTAAACTATCAGAACTCTGCTGTGACACCATTGTATTCATGTATTATATTAATTAATAGAGATTAAGTGGTTTGTGCATGATGAGTATCAAGGTTGAGTTAGGCTCCCCTAGTTTTGATTTTCTAATATTTATCATATTAAGTTTGGCCTAAATAAATTTATAATATTTTATTTTATTTTATTTATATGTTGGGCCTTGATTTTGATCCTGGTTATGGGTTTGGAAATAATGAGATTTACTACGGGTCTCGGGGGCTTTATGTTAGCCCAGGTCCTAGTGCCAGTCTAGCCCTTAGAATCAAATCATGACAAAGTTGATATCAAGCTTAAGCTCTAGATTCATGGGAAGGTGTGTATTCAAAGTTGTCATATGCAGATTATAGGATCCTATTTCGTCTTCTTTTGTAATTTCTTATTTCTCGACTCTGTATTATTCCTTAGGTAGTATAAGAGTGTTTAGTTTAGTGTCTCGATTTTCGTGGAGTATATAGTGATGTGAACTTGACCTAGTAAACGTGTTGAGGTCTACCGGGGGGATACATAGTCTAAGAATTGTTGCGTTTCTATTAAAATAGGGCTAATTGGCGTGTCTCTCTGGTGCAAGGCATGAGTACATAAAGGTGAGTTATGATAGTATAACTGTCCTAGATAGGGGCAAAGGTACCACTGCTGGCAGTTATCAGTAGACAATCCAGTCAAGGTAAGTTTTAGTATCAGTAGGTTAAAAAGAGATAAGAGTTTGGAAAACATAGTCTGTTAGGACATATTGTAGTAATATATGCAATGCTTTCATTATCAATTCTGTAGACTGTGGATTACAGTACTGATATGGAATTATTGTGTGAAGCTGCATACATCCCCATGGTGTCGAATGATGAGTTTGTAAACAGCTTCTGTTTTAGTATAGTGGCTCCATTTCAGAATTTTATTTATGCAAAGGAGTTAGAAAACTCTTAGTTAAGGATTTAAAGCCCTCGTGATAGAGTATCAGAGGTCGCCGTTGGGCATTAACTAAAGTCATTAAATTAGTATTTTCATATTAATATATATTTTTTTTAATTTATGAATATTATTTTACATGTATTACTACTACTATTATTATTTTAAATTATTATTATTATTATTATTATTATTATTATTATTATTATTATTATTATTATTATTAAATTCAATTAGGGTTGCTTAAGATTAAATTATATTATATGTAAAAAAGAATAATTAAATTTCTTTAGAGTATTATTACTATTATTATTACCAAAGTTTTATTTAATTTAAATATAATAATAATAGTTTGGATCTATTTGAAGAGAGAAAAAGTACCTAGGTGAATAAGCTAGAAAAGTTCAGGAACCTATGATGTAATTAAAAGTAAAAATAAAAAAGTGTGCAACTCTCCCCTCACTGCCTACTCTCTTCTTTCCCCCTCCCCAACTCTCCCATCAACCCTTCACCGCTGACGAGGAATCCAGCAGCACTTGCACCATCGGTCGATGGCAGCATGATGTAGAATGGCGATGAACAGAAGCTCACCAGTGAGAGAGAGAGAGAGAGAGAGAAGCCGCAACTTTCCAATGCTAATTTCCAGCAATTCCAGCTATTCAGCGTAAGGTCACTGGCGCTGGAATCCTTGAGCCATGGGTGTTCTTTTGGGACCTCCTTGCCAGTTTTCATGGAGTTTTCCGATAAGAGAGAGGAGAGAGAAATAATATCTTTTCGATGAGATTTTGGCTAATTCGACCGTCGGATCAATGATCCAAGACCATCGATGGACTCAGAGCGATGAAACCTTTGAGATGGGACCAACTCCACACCGATTGGACATCGTTTGGAAAGGGCAATCATCGAACAATCTAAATCACTTGGTGAGATTTTTTAGCTTTTTCGATACCCGTAAATTAAATATAATTATATGCTAATTATTACTAATTTATGGGCTTCATTTAGGTGCGATAGGATCGATGACAGCTCACTGGCACTTGGACCAAGTTTTCAGACTGGGCCAGGTGCCTAACGTGTTATGGTGATCATATTTACAGTTGTTTCTAGCATTTTTAGACGTTCTGGAGGCGTTTCATGTGTTCGTTTCTCCCTAACTCAAGTTGTGTAATTTTTGCCTTGATTGAGCTAGCTGTTTAAAACTGTAAAGTATTCTTGGTTGAGTAAAATTAAATGAAATGAATTTAATTAATACAAGGATGATGTAGAGGACTTCCAGGAATATCTTTATAATTTTTGAAGTGCTAAAAATAATTATTTTTTACTATAGAGGATTTAGGGACCTGAGTTGGAGTTTAGATGATTAGACTTAGATTAGGTTTTTTGTAGGCCCTAGATGAGCATTATAATTGTTGTTGTGGGCTTGAAAGCTTGTGTGTTGCTGTTGTTGTATTTTCTTACAGTGAAGTTAGGTCCAGTTATAAGAGAGACTCTGTCGAAATTTCGGCAATACCTTATAAAATATTCTTGCTTTTTTAATTAAATTAATTAATTAATTCTATTAGTAAATTTGATAAGATTAATGTGTCTGTATAGGTGATTAGTGTCAGCTAGCCTTTCTTCTCTTTAGCCAGACTAACTACAATCGAGTCGACCAGTCTATGAATTAGATATTGATTATTTTTTGTAATTTCAATATTAATTTTATATATTTGGCATGCTTATACATTTTATAAATATTTAGTTATGCACATAAATAGTTAATATATTATAGGCATTCTGGTTGCTACATATTCAATTGTTTTTATTTATTGGTTACCTCCCTGAGGGTAATTTGGAGCTAGGTGTATTATTTTTATATGTTATAGATGGGTATAGATTGGATGGGTAGTCGCGACTTGAACTAGTCTCGCTGGAACCGGTCCTTATTGATATGAAAAGTCGAGGTAAGACACAACTTTAAGTTGATCTCGTTGGTCTTCGCACTTAGATTTAAGTGAAAGTCCAGTTTGAGTTGAGCTCGCTGGCGGGATTTAGATTGAGAGAGTTGTATAGGGGATCAACTCCTATATTTATGTATTGATGCGATACACTAGGTGTATGAGTAACTCCAAATTATCTTCTCGTGCGAATATTGAGTGAAATATTTGTTATATATGTTTGATGTGCATTTCATAATAAGATTACATTAGTTATAGGTAGTTATAGAAATTACACCTATAATCAATATCTAAACTCTCTGAGTCAAATGTTAATTCATGTTCAAATATTTTCCTCATGTTGCAGGAGGAGCAAGTTTATTTTCAAATCTAACATGCATTTTTCTCCGCAGGTTGTGATGCTTCTCAGTTAGTAGTTTTTATATTTTTTATTTATTTATCTATTTATTAAACTATCAGAACTCTGCTGTGATACCATTGTATTTATGTATTATATTAATTAATGGAGATTAAGTGGTTTGTGCATGATGGGTATCAGAGTTAAGCTGGGCTTCCTTAGTTTTGATTTTCTGATAGTTATCGAATTAAGTTGACTCCAAATAAATTTATAATATTTTATTTTATTTTGCTTACATGTTGAGCCTTGATTTTTATTCTAGTTATGAGTTTTGAAATAATGAGGCTTACTACGAGTTTCGAGGGATTTATACCGGCCCAAGTCCTAGTATTGGTCCTATCCGTATAATTGGATCGTGACAAAAACCTTTAGAATAACAAATTAGTAGTGGTAAGTCCCATACAAAAGTTATTTTTTTGTGTTAAAAATAAATTTTCTTTTCAAAGAATTATAATTTTTTTTTTATCTTAGTGTCACTTATAATTAGTTTAACATTTTATGTGTTAACTCTATATGAAACAACAGGGGGGTATGATATTATTTCTCCTTAAGCTCATGACTCTTCACTAAATGCTTATCAAGGACTTGTAAGATTTCTCTATCTCCATTTATTATTTATCAATTCGGGTGTCTAATTTTTTTGATGTACACTCGAGCGACTAAAAATTAATTAAATTAAATTAAAATATTTAAATGATGAGACTAAGGAACTCCAATAATATTTTTAAAATTGGAATAAGTAATTTTTAAACTATAGTGATCATCGATACATTAATGCTTACATCCCTTGTTAATGGTGGAAGTAGGGGGACTAGCAGGGACCACTGTCCTCCTAGCCCAAAAAAAGATTTTAAAGAGCTTATTTTATTTGTTCTTGCGTGAATCAATTCTGTAATCCTTAGTTAGACTAGTGCTGCACTCTTAGTTCAATAAAGCTTTTTCTCTTTCAATATTTAAATCCAATTATTGTGATATTTTATGATTTAAAATTTTAATTAAATAAACATTTTTCTCATCAAAACAAAAAATCATATTTACTTATTTATATACCCTATAAGCTTAAGATCTCAAAACTCAACTTTTTTTTCTCATTAATTCTCTATTACTATTTTCAACTTTTCTTTCCTTTTTATTTTATTTCATAATTAAAATTGATAATGTCCTTTTTAAGATTTTTATCAACTTTGTATTTAACATAGACGGATGAAATTGTTGGTTAACCTTTAACAACTTGTATTTTATTTTGATAACCATATTAATGTATAAATTATGAACTTATAAAGCAGTTGTTTTATAGTTTGAATGGCGTTAACAAATTAATATCATAAGTAAAAATAAAAATTATTGATATGTATTTTTTGAAAAAAAAGTTCTTTAGAAGCTATTTTTTCGATTCCAATTGAAAGTGATCACTATTTTTTAATGAAAAAAATTATAAAATTTCCTTTTATGTGCTAAATTGTGAACTTATATTTGACGAATCAATCCTTTAACCTCAACAGTTGTGATTTCGGGAGAGACTTGTTCTGGAATTTTATTCTCATGATGGGCTGGACTTGTATAGAACTGTCCGTCTCCATCTTCAATTTCAAAATCTACAAAGGCCTGTTCATTTACAATCTTGACCTTGACCAAGAAAATAGATTGCACAGGTCCACGCATATTGGGCTAGAAAAACTAAAAAGCCTAGCTGTTTAATTTTGCTGTCTTTTTTTTCCTTAATGGATAAGAATTTTCACAGCTAAAAGTCTATATGACGATGCGGAAGATTAGCATTTTAAAGTTATTTGATAGATAAATGGGAGAAAATAAAAGAAAAAATATTAAAGAAAGTATTAAAGTTTGTTGATTAGGTAAATTATAAAATATACATTATAAACACTTATACTATATTTTGGAATAAGAGATTTCTTCTTATAAATTTGAATTTGAATTAAAAAGGTGTTTGTATAAGCTTATAAGTTTTAAATATATATTGACCTGTTTGTTTATAACAATTTATAGATTTATAAGTTGAACTTGTAAGTTAAAAAAAAATTTGAAAGAATTTAATTTTTTATTTTAGTAATTATGTGTTTATAAGTTAGTTTAATCAATTATTTTATTATATTATTCTTATTTTATTTTTAAAATTTCATCATAAATTTTATTTGAAATTATTTTTAGTCATTTTAATAATAAATATTATAATAAGTTATTTTTTACCAAACACATCATTAAAAAAAAAAGTTTTGTAACTGATTATATTAGTAATCAATTTTGTAATCGATTTATGATTTCGATTTTTTTTTGTAAACTAATTAATTTTAAAAAAATTTAGCAACTGATTCAATAATCGATTATTATTAAAAATTGATTTATAATTGATTATTAATCAATATTAGAAAAACTATCAATATACAATTAGTAGTCGATTTTAAAATCTATTGCTAATAGCAATCGATTTTTAAATTGGTTAGTAACGGCAACGGAATCAATTACTAAATTAAAAAATTATTGTAATTAGCTCTAAAATTAACAATCAATTTGCAATCTGTTGCTAAAATCGATTATTATTTGTAACTGATTCCTTGTTGATGTTAATAGCAATCAATTTTTACAACTAATTATAAATCAATTGTTAAATTATTTTTTCTCTAAAAATTCTTGTCCAAATTTTTTTTTCTTTTTTTGATTTGCAACTGATTTTGTAAATCGGTTACTAATAGCAACTGGTTTTGTAAATCGGTTACTAACAGCAATTGGTTTTTACAATCAAATTTGCAATCGATTTTTCCTTCAAAAAAATTCTCGCCTAATTTTTTTATTTTATTTTTTTGATTTGCAACTAATTTATAAATTGACTGCTAAAAATAATTGATTTTTGCAACCAATTTTAAATCGGTTATTATTAGTAAACAATTTTACAATGGATTTTTTTCTCTAAAAATTTTTGCTCAATCTGTTTTTTGCAATCAATTTATGAATCAATTATTGATAGCAACTGGTTTTTGAAATCAATTAAAATCAATTACTATTAGCAATCAATTTTGCAACATATTTTTTTATCTTAGAAATTTATACCCATTTTTTGTTTTTATTTTGATTTACAACCATTTGTAGATCGGTTGCTAATAGTAATCGATTTTGCAACAAATTACGAACCGATTGTAAAATTTTCTCCCAAAAAATTCTCACTCAATTTTTAAAAGAAATTGACAATCAATAATCAATTGCTAAAATTAATTGCTAATTCGCTTATATTAACTACTACTCATTTTCTTTTCTTATTACTCATTTTTTTACCCGCTACTTATTTCTTCTCTCTTTCTTCCCTTTTCTCTTATTTTATTTATTTTCTTTTTTATTCTATCTTTTCTACTTATCATTTTTTTCTTTTCTAACATATTTTCTTCATTATTTTTCTATCTCATCTATTTTCTTCATCATTTTTTCTCATATATTTTCTTCTTTTTTTCTTTCTTATATATTTTATTCTTTATCATCTATTTTCTTCATCATCTTTTTCTTTCTCATCTTTTTTCTTCTTTATCTTCTTTTTTTTCTCATATTTTTTATTTAATTTATTTTTCTTTTGCATAAAATAAAAAATTTTATACAAATATATTTTTTGTTGGTAAATTATTTATAGTATTAATTTTTAGTAATTTTTTTGTTATTATATATATATAATTTGTCTTATAAATATGTTTTTGTGTTTAATTTTTTGTTAATAGTTTTTATAATAGTTGTTATTAGTAATTTTTTATAATATTTTTATATTAATTTTAGTATTAATTTTCATTAATAATTTATCATTTTAGTTATGACACCCCTTACCCGACTACAGTGTAGCCGAGCAAGTTATGCCACTCAGTGTGCCGAGCACTCTATTTTATCTTAATTCATTTTTATCATAGTTTTGAAAATAACTTGTGAAATATAATTCATTTATTGAAATTGTAATTTATTTGAGGTTCCAAAAATTTTATAGAAAATCCGGCAAGGTACCGGCTAAAAATGGAGAAAACCGTTCTTCGGAACCTGTGAAAAACACTTCCTATATTCTTATTCATTCATTTCAACTCCATTTATCAAAATCTCAATATTTTTCAGTTCACATTCATTTCTCAATCATTCATCTCATTTGTTAATCATGTACAAGTCATAAATAGACATTCACTCTTCCATTCACAAATACAATTTTCATTATTTACATGAACATCAAAATATGTTACATAGATCCAAATACATATGAGAAGATAAAAATTTAGTTACAAAATATCAAAATGACACCTAGTGTCCTACCAATGCACTGCAGGTGACGAGGTGACACGAACACTATGCAGAATCGGTCTACTGGGCCCTCTGTCCAAATCTTCGCATTGCAAAAGCGACGCGCTAAGCATAAAGCTTAGTGGTGCCAATAATACAAGAAAATATAATATGCAAATAAAAATTATAATTTCCTTGCTACTGTGTTCATAGAAATGAATAATTACTAACTTATTGTTTAGTCGAGGGCTAATCATGTTTTATGATATTAACTTCTTCATGCATTTCGTTAATTATTTTCTTCATGATCTTGAGCTTCTTTGTATTTTTGTAATCATTCCTGATACTTAATTTTCGTATTTTCTTTAATAATCGGTTCAATCACGCTTATACTTTTCCATGCCCAAGTAACCTATGGATAACGGTGCCTCGGGCCGTCATACCATGGGACGCAGAACGTCAACCACGTATGTAGTCAGTATGGCTAAAAAGCCATGATATCACATAATCGGGCATAAAAGCCATGAATACGGGCATAAAAGCCATGAATACTGGCATAAAGCCTTTCGCAGTACTACTAACACAATACCCTACTGGCATGCCAATTTATCCAAACCAATCACATTAGGCCTACTAGGGCATTTTGCACTTTTAAGTTTCACAATTTTTGAATTTCAAGTCTTGGTGTCACTATTCACTTCATTGATCAACAAAAAGTTGACTTTTGCATAGAAAATAGTTGCATTGGTTTTAACACTTCCAATGTACCACATTTTTCATTTAAAACTTGTTGGCATTAAGCATTAATACCATTTCTAAGCTTAAACCAAGAGAAGCAAAATTTTCAATTTTTGTATCTCAACTTTACTATTCCATTGGGCACTGTTGCAGTAAGAATTTGAGGAAATGGTAAACATGAAAGTTGTTCCTTATTTTGTCTATTTGAATTTCCTTTTTTGAATCACTCCATTTGGAGTTTTGTAGCTCAAGTTATGGCCAAAATAAGTTTCCTCACGCTTATTCATCTTTGAGATTTTGGGTCCGCGATTTTTGGTCCAACTTTGGTCAGTAATTTGGTCAAGTTAAGTTCATAATTTGGTCTAACTTTCTTCTTATGAAATGTTCTATCATACCTTAGGTTTCCATCGGTTCAAGAATTGCCTAAATCCGAGTTTTCTAGAGAGAGTTATAGCCATCCAAACAGTACTGCTAAAGTGAAAATCTGCAGAGTTGCAGGTTTGATAACTTAACTTTGCCCAATAATTTGAATGGGTTAATGGCATAATTTGGGGTGATGTTCTTCATGAAAGTTGTTTGTCTATATCATATCTTGTTGCTGTAAAAATTTCAGGTCAATTTGATTATTCTACAATGAGTTATGGCCAAATGAACAGTTACTGTTCATTTGGTCATTCTTTGCAGTATCGAATGGGGCCAACTTTTGGTCCACTTGCTTTGGTCTTTTGGGCATGGTTTCTTCAGAAAAAATGTGCCATTATAAGCCTAATTTCATGTCCAATTGGCCAAACACCAATTGGACCAACACAGCCAAAGATATGGCAGTCCAAGTGGGCTGGAATCACAGCCTCCCCTGTTACCCTAGGCGACCTACCAATTCGGTTGCATCACTCTAAATCTCTTCAAATTATGGTGAACTTATCTCAAATGGTCACTAATTGACCCTTATAAGGTTCACTTACCACTTCATAAGCCAAAACCAAATTTCACTCTCCAAAACCCTAGTTTCCCATTGTGATTCACACTAGTTACCCTAGTTAATACACTAACTCATTATCCATGTATATAAATACCTTAAACATCATATTTAGTCCACTCTAAGTCCATCAAAACAATCAATCCTATTCCTTCCTTAGGGCAGCCGAAATTCATGGTATAGATACACATGAGTTTAGTCCATTTAATTTACAATTTCATACTAAGTTCAAGTCCCTAACATAGAAATAAAGAAATATTTGTAAAAGTAAGCACTAACCTCTTGTAGGCAGATTTTTCCCAACTCAAAACTTCACTTTCCTTCACTTTCTAGGCTGCCAAATACTTCCCAAGAGGTAGAGACAAGCTTTTAGTGAAGGGACTTAGGGTTTTATAGTGCAAATTCATGGGAAAATGGAAGTAATTAAAGAAAACTTCCATGGAGGGTTATGGAGGAGAGGATCACGTTTTGAAGAAGAAGATGGCTGCTTGTTTTTGTCTTCCTTGGTCTTTATTTATCTCTTTTATTAATTAGTCAAATGGTTACTTAATTGTGATTGGTGGACAATTTTAAATGACCTCATAATATGTCATAATTGGCATTTTATTGTATTTTCTTTTCTTTTCTCTTCTACTAACTTCAAATTAATTTTTCATCAACATTAATTCATATTTTATGTCATAATAATTATTTACTCAACTGGACAAGTCGGCCAAAAATCGTCTCTGAAGGTGAAATGACCAAAATGCCCTCCGTTTGGCTTAACGGGTCAAAATTGTCTGTACCGATTGAAAAATTTTTCTAAATATTTTCTTGGCATTCTAATGCCATAGGAACCTCAATGACCCTTCTCTGGTGTCCCAAAAATTATTTTATGAATTTTTCTCCGGGTCTAGGGCTCCTCGTTGTGAGAACCGCAACTTACCTCTGATTACCCATCGCTTGGCTCATTTGACTTGGTTGTATTTTATTTCTAAAATTTTTACTAAATTTTTCTTAGTAATATTTGAGTTAATTATGGTTCCTCACTTTAGTTTAAATATTTTCCAGAAGTTCTAGAATGTACGGAGTTGCTACCGGAAGGGTGTTACATTAGTAATTTTTGAAAATTTTATTTATTTGAATTTTATTTATTTGAAATTTTTTTTTATATATATTTTTTAAATTAGCAACCGACTTTTTGATTGCTTAATTAGTTACAAATAGCAATCAATTTATAAAATGATTACAAAATTATAAAATTAAAGACACTAAATTTTTTATAACTAATTATGTTTAGATTATTAAATCAGTTGCTACTAGCAATCGATAATTTTTTATCAAAAGTTTTATTTTTATAAGTTTAATTAATTTAATAACCGATTTAGTTGTCGATTACTATTTATTGATTCTTATTTGTAATCAAACTCATTCTAACCGATTGAATTAATTGCTAAATCGATTAGCAACCGATTCGGTCGATTGCTAATCCTATTTTTTTATAGTGTATTATATAGTGTATTAACTACTTATTAATTACTTATAAGTACTTTAATTAAATATATAACTGTCTAAATTTTTAAATACTTATAAATTTAAATTAATTTATAAAAATTAAGTACTTATAAGTTAATTTTTATAAGCTAAGCTAAGCACCCTATAAATATATTATTTAAATATTATAAATGAAAATAAATTTGTATTTAATTCAAAATTCATTTATTTATGATAAATTTAAAAATTAAAAATAATTATTTTTTATCTTATTATTTCAAATTCATTCCACTACAATTAAATATATCCATTCAAAAGGATATCACAATTTTTAAACACTTTTATAAAAATTCATTTAGCTAGATAAAAAAATATTTAAATTTATAAATTTTAAATATTAAATTAAATTTTTAAAATTTAAATTTTAAATTAAAATCCTATAATTTAAACGAAATCTTAGTTTAAAAACTCTGATAAAAAAAAAATCAAAACTTCCCTTCTCCACTCCCTTTTTTTTTTATTTGTTTATTATTTTCCTAAAAAAGAAATAAAAAGGGGCTGATGGAGTAATTTATGGACGAACATAGCTTCTGTTGAGAGGGGAGACGAGCCATGTGCCATGCCCGTGGGATGTGCGCACTTTTCTCTCAGTGTGTAAACGCACCTATTTCACCCACGTGTTACTCATGCTGTTAGAGCTTCCTATTCTCATTTCCAAGCATTCGAAAACAAGTAATCTAAAAAGAAGGAAAGGGCTGTCCCCATTTCCACGTTTTCCGTGGATAAAAGAGTCAAAATTAGAATTAAAATTAAAATCGGATGGATATTATGGTGGAGCTACAGTTTTAATTTAGAGATGTAATTAAAATATATAATTTATTAATAAATTATTTATTAAATATTAATAAAAGAAATTAATTAATTAATAATTATTATTTTATATTTACAAAATAAAAATATTTAATAAAGATAATAATAAAAATAAATACTTTAAATTTTTTTTAAATTAATTTACTAAAAATTAAATAAAATTACTATTAGTTTAAAAATATAATGAATAATTAATATTATGAATTGTTGAACTTAAAATATATTGATGACCTAATATTAAAAAATTTGATCAATTTATCTCAAATTTATTTCTTAAAAAAAATTATGAAAGTAAATTCAATTAAATTTATATATTAAATAAATAAATAATGTGATTTAATTTCTAATATTATGAAAGATTTTTTTTTCTCAAATTGAGTATGAAGACATTTAAACAAGAAAAAAAATCAAAATAGTAATAAGATTATAAGAAAAAAGCTACTAATTTTTTAAATTAATGAAAAAAAATGAGAGAATTATGTTAGATTTTTTTTTAATGATATTATCTAATAATTTAAATTTTAAAGAGTAGAAATTGGTGATTTTAATGATATTATTTAATAATTTAAATTTTAAAGAGTAGAAATTGGTGATTATAGATTTATTAGATAAGAAAATAATAAAATAAAATTTATAAAAAATATAAAATCAAGAGACAATAAGGATTTGAATTTTTTTTTACGCTGATTTATATTTCATTATATTATTATTTTAATAAAAAATTTAGAATTTTTTTATATAAATTACTATTAAACTCATTTAAAATTTTTAAAACCCTCAAAGTCTTATATTCATCAAAATTTAATATAAAAATAAAAAAAAATTAAAAATTACCATTAAATCTTTAAAAAATTTAAAATTTCAGGAGGCTCTTGGCCCTCACCTAGCTCCATCAGCGTAGATAGGTTTGAATCCCTCTCTAAAACAACTTAGATATAAATTCAAAAATTTGCTTAACAAAGTGATTTTTATTTTTGAATTTTGATCCAACTAATAATTCTATAATCCATTGCCACCGACACTTCTTCGTTATATATATATATATATATGAGAATTGCGTTTCATAGTTATTGGATAAAAATAAGTGCCTACATGCTTCCCAACATATACACAAAAATTTGCATCTTCCAAACAACTTCTAGATCAAATCACCCAACCTTCTTTGGACCTCAAAGCCAAACAAACTAGCTAAACAACATCCGCTAAAAGGGAAAATGGACATAACATTTACGGAGGTCAAAAATATTTTAGCCTCTTATACATGTTATGTATAAGTAATTTATAATTTTTATTTTTTAATTTAAATTTTAATTATATTTTAAATAAGATAAATTATTATTATTAAATTAATTTTAAATTAAAGTTTCTCTCCTATTTAATTTAATTTAAATAATTTTTTATCTATTATAATAATAAATTTTTAATTAATTTATGATGCAATTAATTAAAATACCTATTTAATTTTTTTATACATATATTAATAGTAATTTTCATAATTATTTTGTTTACAATATAATAAAAGTACTTTATTCGAAAAACAATTTAAATTTCATAAAATTTTTATATTTTATCCCATAATTTATGTAAATTGATATTTATTTTTTTATAAATTATAGAAAATACATTAAATGAATGAGAAAACAATATTATTTTAAAAATATATAAATATAATATTTTTTTTGTTATTAATATAATACAAAAAATTAAATTACTAATAATGAATTGAATTGTTTAATTTTAATAATAATGAAAATATATAACATTATTATTAACTAAAAATAACATTCTATTATATTATTTTTTTTAAATACTATATCAAAGTGTAATTTTTTTATTAATCTGATATATTTTTTATAAAATAATTATTTGACAACAATGATGATCACTTTACATAAATTTATAATATAAAATAAATACATTTTATAAAAATTAAAATTTTAAAATATCATTATTTTCTATTCATATAATAAATATTAAAAATACATACTATTTTTTAAAAGACATATTCTATCATTTTAATATTATAGCTTTAATTTTTTTAATCATCTTCATTTGCAGCTAAATTTTTGATGTAATTATATTTACAATTTATCTTTTAATTTCTATTTCTACGTAAAAATATAATTAAGAGATAATTTATACATAAAAATATAGATATTTAATTAAAATTTAAAAATAATTATGTTAAAAATTAATGATAATAAAATATTAATAATTAAAATATTAATTATAATTACATTTGATATATAATTATAATGAAATAAAATATTCAAAAGCTTAAGAAATATTAAATAAGAAATATATAAAAATTAATAATTAAATATATTTAAATAAATAAATTTTGAGAATGGTAACTAATAACTTTTGAATGAAATAATAAAAAATAGTAAAAATAAAAAAAAAATTTAAGAGCATTTATCTAAAATGAAAATATTTAATTAGATGAGAGTGTTTGATATATATCAAATATCTCATATGACATACTATATATAGACAAATAAATAAAAATTATTTAAATAAAAATTAATTTATAATTAAATATTATTTAATTGAAAACGATAACAAAAGTATTCAAATTTAATTTTTATAATAGTAAAATATTTTCTATTTTTTTGATTGTTTCAATTAAATGGCCATAAATTGATAATAATAATAATAATAATAATTAATTTTGGGAAAGTGAAATTAAAAAAAATTAAATTAAGCCCATATTAAGCCAAATTTCAAGAAATTAACTGGACAGAGTCCAACCATAAAAGGACTATCTAATGGGGAGTTATTAACTTACATGACCTGTAATCTCAATAAAAATACATTTAGGGAGCTTAGTTCACCCATTAATCATCCACAATCCAAAATAAAATCAATTAGAGCTCAGCTCTCTCATCCATCATAAGTATCTAATTACATAATTACACATACATAAAGTTTATAGATTACAATCCCAAATTGATAAATATTACAGTTTCAAACTAAATGATATGTTTCTATACATGCAGAGGACTATAATTTATATTTAAGAGTACAAAACATAAAATTAATAGCAAGTAGACCTGTGAGGAATAAAAACATATTAAACTCAAGGAAAGAACTCTCCTGTAACCTGAAAAAATAGTGAATAAGAGTGAGCATTTGACTCAGATAGTAAATATTTATTTTACATATAATTTTTATAACTATTTAATTCTAATGCATCATTGGAGATGAGATGCATCATTGGAGATGAGATGCATCATCTTCATACAAAAGCCATATAAATCACATAAAATCACAAGCACTCATGCACCTGTGTCAAACCCATATTCACACATATATTATGAGGAGCTGATCCCCCTACCCCGCTTTTTTAATCCAAGGCCTATTAGTGATATCAACTTGAGCCGAACTTTCACTTCATAATCCATATGCGGGGGTCAGCGAGATTAACTCAAAAGCCATATAAATCACATAATTATTTTACATATAATTTTTACATATAATTTTTATAACTATTTAATTCTAATGCATCATTGGAGATGAGATGCATCATTGGAGATGAGATGCATCATCTTCATACAAAAGCCATATAAATCACATAAAATCACAAGCACTCATGCACCTGTGTCAAACCCATATTCACACATATATTATGAGGAGTTGATCCCCCTACCCCGCTTTTTTAATCCAAGGCCTACTAGTGATATCAACTTGAGCCGAACTTTCACTTCATAATCCATATGCGGGGGTCAGCGAGATTAACTCAAAGCCATACTCGCTCCAATTTCCTTAAAAAGGACCGGACCCCAAGGGAGACTAGCTTAAGCCGATTTGCCCTTTCTATCTATATCCATCACACCACACCACACGCACGCCGATACACGTACACAACTCCAGATTATCAAAATATAGCAACTAAAACAGTATTAATCAAATACAAATGTATTACGGGGCATGCCTAATATTTAACTCTCTCTCTCTCTCTCTCTCTCTCTCTCTCTCTCTCTCTCTCTCTCTCTCTCTCTCTATATATATATATATATATATATATAAATAAGTGATGTATGAGCATGCTAAAAGTATAATAATATTGAAATTGTACATAAAATAAATATCTACTCACAAAACTTTAAAGGTTACTGCGGCGACTGGGCGAAAGAAGAAGATTGTCCCTACTCACCTAAACAATATATTTTTTAATTTTATCACGTGGTTTTTAAATTAATTTTTACAAATTGACAAAGTTTATTGTCTTTGAAAAATCAAACCTGATTTCTAAAATTTTAAAAATTCTAAATAAATTGCCAAAATTTTAATACAATAATATATTAATATTTACATATAAAATAAGTATTTTAAAAATTAGGGGTATTATAATAAATTAGTGAAATATCTATATTTTATTTTTATAATTTTTTATGTAGATTACACTTTTTGTCTTTTAAATTTTTTTAATAAAGATTTTATAATAAAAATAATAGAAAATATAATAATGTAATAAAAATATTTATTAAAAATATAAAATAATTTAAGGTTGATTAAATTATATGATAGTTGATTATAATATTACAAATTAATGGTCAATTTTCTTTAAACTAATGGCCATTAATGACCTTTATTATTATTATTATTATTATTATTATTATTATTATTATTATTATTATTATTATTATTATTATTATGATGTAGCGTAACATGTGACAAATAATATTTTTGCATAAATTAATTTATAAAAAATAATATAAATAATTTTTAAATATTGTATTTAATTATAAAATGTCTTAATTTTTTTAAAAATTAAATTTTAAAGGAAAATAATAATTTAAATAATAAATGTTACGATAGTATTGTAAATAATAATGCTAATTAAAAAAGAAATAAAAAAATTAAATAATAATTAGTATTTATAAAGTAATATAAATAATTTTTAAATATTACATTTAATTATAAAATATCTAAATTTTTAAAGTTAAATTAAAAAAATAATAATTTAAATAATAAATATTAAGGTAGTATTGTAAATAATTATGATAATTAAAAGAGAAATAAAAAATTAAATAATAATTAGTATAAAGAAGATTATTTATCATTGATTATAAGATTATAAATTAATGGTCAATTTTTTTTAAAATTAATGGTTATCAATGTACTTTTATTATTATTATTATTTAAATTATTTTTTATTTTAAATTATTATAATTATTATTATTATTATTGTTGTTGTTATTAAGGATAACATATAGCAAATAATATTTCTTACATAAATAATTTTATAAAAAAATAATATAACTAATTTTTAAATATTATATTTAATTATAAAGGACTTAATTTTTAAAAAGTGAATTAAAAAAATAATAATTTAAATTATAAATGTTAAGATAGTATTGTAAATAATAATAATAATAAGATAATTAAAAAATTAAATAATAAGTAGTATTTATAAAACAATATAAATAATTTTAAATATTAAATTTAACTATAAAATATTTTAATTTTTAGAAATTAAATTTAAAAAATAATAATAATTTAAATCATAAATGTTAAGACAGTATTATAAATAATAATGATAATTAAAAAAATAAAAAATTAAATAATAATTAATATAAATAAAACTATTATGAAAAATGATATGTTATAATTAAAAAAAAAAGTATCACATGTAATATTCTGAAAAATATCCCTTTGTTATTATATATATATATAAATATATTTAGCAATGACATGCAAGCCAATAGGCTCTTCAATGCATTGCATCCTCCTGCCACACAGAACGCTCCTCGCTAGTTAGATCGCTTTCATCCAACACAAGTTTTTAATTTGCTCTCACCAAATTCTTTGGACTAAAAAAAAAAACTATGACCTCAAAATTCATTATACAACCACCACAGCATGGACGAGGCAGAGTTGTCCCAAAACTAGGCCGGGAGAGAATAAAACCAATATTTTTGCCTACCTCGAAGGGCAGGGAAGCAAACAAGAAACAGAGCAAGATGATTTGACCAGACAACAAAAAAAGCCACAAAATTTGGGAGAAATTCCCCTTCTAAAAAGAGGAGAATATTACCTGCTTTTTGTTCAACTTTACGACTCTGTTTATATAAATTATTAGGGAAAAGAAAAAAAAAATAACAGAGAGAAAGATATTTTTTAAAGTGATTTTTTTATTTTTTTCTAAGTAAGAGAAAATAATTTTAAAAAAAAATAGAATAAAATTTTCTTCTTCTCCATATATTTTTTTATTTAAATAAAAAAAATAATTTTTTAAACTTATTTTCTTTTTATTACTTTCCTTTCTCTTCCTTTTTCACCTATCCAAACAACGGGTAGAGGAAAATGGTGTTTTGATAATGATTAGGAAGGAAAAGAAACTAAAGTTATTCTCTCGTAATCATTAGAATAAATGGCCTTCCATTAATTTTGTACAAAAGAAAATAAGAAATGACTAATGCATATTATTACTTCCGTACAATAAATATTGATTTATTTATTAATATCTTCATATTTAATATGCATTAAAAGAATAAAATTAATTATTATAATTATATTAATTAAATTTTAAAATTAAATAAAAAATAAAAATAAGTATATGTTTATAACGAGGGTACTTTACCAACCTAGAGGGCCTTACATGTGCCACCACAAATTGGCCAAAATTTTACCAAGAATATGTCGGTGACAATAATAAGCACTATATATATATATATATATATATATATATATATATATATATATATATATATATATATATATATATATATATATATATATATATATATATATATATATATATATATATATATATATATATAATATGCATAATATTTAAAAAAATTAATTTTCAAAATTTAATTAAATCTTAAAAATAATTTTAAATCGTTTTTTAATATGATAAAAGTTTTATTTTTAAATTTTTAAATGAAAAATTATGATTTTTCTATAGTCAAAATTATATTATATTTTTTTAGCTAAAATTAAATAATTACTTAAAATTTATTATTTATAATAATAAAAATTAATTATATTATAAAATAATAATACTTAATTTTAAAAGTAAAATAATTCTTTAAATATATTTTATAATGATTTACATTTTTCAATTATGGAATATATGATTTTTTTAATAAAAATTATTTTCTATTATTTTTAAATAAAAACATTTTCATTTTTTTATGAGAAATGAAAATTAAAATTTTTTAAAATTAAAAATAAAAAATATTTTTATAAATAAACAGATTCTAATTATTAAATATTTCCTTAGAAATTTCTGGAAAAGATGAAAAATTTAAAATTTTAGACAAAAATAAAAATAAAAATATTAAAAAAGAAATGGACAGGGGAATGCGTGTGGTCCTACAAATATCTAAAAATAAAAAGGCAAATTATATTGGGTGAACAAAAATGAAGAATAGTTGAGCGTGCAGGGGAAATAATCCCAAGCTAAGGGATGACAGTGAAAATTAAGAAATTTAATTATTTTGGTTGGTGACATTTGAACTTCCCATTCTTGGTCAAAATTTTCCACATCTCTGCCCCATTTTAAAAATTCTGTCCCATCAGCTTCCAATCATTACCCATTGTTTTTCTTTTCCTTTTTTTTATTTTTTTAAAAAATTAGTACAAAATATAAAATTATAAATTTTATTTATTGATTCTACTTTATTTAGCCTTTTTATTATTTTTAAAAATTAAAAACATAATAATTTATTAAATTCGATTCTCTTTAAATATCTATTTTTTATTATATATGTTATTAAAAAAACTGATTACATTCACTAAAAATTACGAAATTAAATTTAATTTAATTTAATAATTAAAAATTTATTACTCACTTAATAAATATAAAAATTAAAATTTTATTTTCTTAATTTTTTTATAAAAAAAATGAAATTGAAGAAGATTCCAACATGTTAAATAGATGAATATTATATAAAGGAAGATATTGAGAGTTAAAATCAAGTAACAGAAATTGAACACAATGGTGACCTTATATCTGCAAGAAATTGGTTGCTCTTTGGGGATTCTTTTTTCGGTGTGAGTTAAAGTGGCAATTCTTGCTGAGATTTTAATTTCTCAGTATGGGAAAACGTTTTTTTTCTTTTTTAAGAAAAAAACTTGAAGAAAACGTTTTTACAGGGACTTGAGAGCAGACTTGTAGCGGGTTACTGTCTGGTGAATGGTAACGACGCATACCAACTCAAATAAATAAAATTACATTTTTGCACAAAAACATTGCATGCAATGGGTCCCATTTCAATCCAACCGCAAGATGTCTCAACTACAGAATCCTGTGGTTGAAAGAGCGACTTTGCATCTCAAAATAAAGTCTCTTTGTTTTTCACTCTCTTTGGAGAAAATTGTCAATTAAAATATTTAAAATTGACAATTATATATTTTATTTAATTTTTAACATTATAATTATAATATTAGATTATTAATTTTTTTTAAATAAACACTTTAAATTAGTGATAAAAAAAATCTAAAAATTCACTTTTAATTGCTCTACTAGCATTAAAATGGTAGTCAAATTGCTTTTTTATATCTTGTATATAAATTAAAATTTTATAAAAAATTTAATTCAATCAATTTTTTTATAATTTTTTTTAAATGATTTTTTTAAAGAAGCCTTACCCTATCCATTATTGATTTTGAGGCTTTCACTCTAGATTAACATGAGGTATGAGTGTGCAAATCCAATCATTAATTCCCTTGAAAAATGAAAATAAGATTCTTAGATCCCACACTTGCCATGTTTAAAAAATCACTTTAAAATTAAAAATTATTTTAATAAATATATTTATTTTTCATCTTTTTCACTATAATTTATATATTAAATCAAATCATGAAGTATTTTCATTTTTAAAATCATTTAACTTCTTTTTAAATAATTAATTTTTAATTAAATTAAAAGGATAAATTTAAAGTAGTTATAAAAGTTGATCTTAAATATAATTCTTTTAATAATAACGAGTTACACAATCAGAAATAGCTTTTATATAATTTTAAAATAAGTAAATAAAAAAATTTAAATTTGAAAAAAAATAAGAAAGGAAAAAAAATTTAAAAGTAAAATAATTTTATTTTTTATTTAATTTATGTTTGGTTAAGAAACAAACATGGAGGGAATAAAATTTTGAAAGGAAAATAAATATTAGTTTTCACTTTTATTTTCACTTTAAATTAGAGGAAAAATGAGAGAAAAATATTTAAAATTATAAAAAAATATCTCTATAATTTTTAGGTTCTTTTTAAAAATTTAAAAGTAAAATTAATTTCTTTCAGTATTTTTCTTTTATATTTAAACATAAAAAGAAAAAAAAGTATTTTTCTTTTTAATCATTATTTTTTTAATTTTCTTCTTTTTATTATTTTTTCTTTTTATTTATACTAAAAAAATAAATAAGTAAAGGGTGTGCTATAAAAAGCTAGATTATTATGAATTTATCCATTATTAAATTAAATTTTACATATAATGTATCATATATATATATATATTATAATTAATTTTATATGTTTTTTAATTTAAATACCTAATTTAATAGATATTAAATTTATTTTTATATGGATTGGAGGTACGTACCAATAAAATAAATAGACATTTGTTTAATAATGGGTAGTGCGCATGCCGATGTCGCAGGGGAAAATAGAGGGCAAAATGGTAAATGGGGAAAAACTGTCGGCTTGTCTAACTCTGGTTAAATTAACCACAATCTCATGTTACCCCCAGCGAGTACGGACCACTCGTGAGCCCATCTTTCTATGGGCGTCGGTGACTCGTTGCGAGTTAAGGCTTTTTTTTTTTATTATTTTTTTAAAGATAGAGAGATTTTTAGTATTTTTTTAAGAGAGAAAATCTTTCACAGAAAGCGAGAGACTTTGATATTTAAACCATGGAAGCCATTCAAGCCAAACCCAATGCACCCTCTGTCCAGAGAGAGAGAGATAGAAAGAGGAAAATGGTAGATTCAAGCGATTCTGTCTCCATCGACATGGAAACTCTCTCTCTTGGTGGAAAGGTAGCCTGCATTCACAAGTGCATATGTCTATATTACGTTTGATTCTGCATTTCTGCTTCCTTGTACTGTTGGTTTCTGCAAAGCTTTTTGGTTCGTGAGAAAATGCAGGAAAACAAAAGAATTGAAACGATAAGGTTTCAAATAAGTTTTTTCTAATGAGTTTTATATTTTGGATAACGGGGAATTGATTTTTTTTTTCTGTTTCTGTATCCTCCTTTTACTGAGATGTTGGTTAGTTCTATTTTTGGTACGCAATTAACGAGAACAAGTGAGTTATTGGTTGCATTTTGTTTCTCGGTAATATTATCTATGGTTTTTTAATTGCTTATTTTGTAATTTCACAGGGCTTACTTTTAATGTTATCTTATGCGGTCATTGAATGAAGTATTTCTCTAATGTTTACTACTTTGATTCACTTATGGGCGGATGCATTTTTTTTTCATTTTTTTCCCCTTTCCAATATGAAATGCAATCCACAATCTTTCTGGGTTCTGTTCTTTGTCAAATTTATTTAAAATTTGCAGTATGGAGGTTTTTTTTTCCCCCCCATTTTTATTATCCTATCTGATGCATGCTATACTGGTTTCTAGTTTGTGGCTGTATATTTTTTACTTACCCACTACAGTCCTTTCAATAGCCTTTTTAATGCTAACACTGGGCAGCTTACATTCCAAAACTGTGTTAATTGAAATAAAGGAATATAAAGTTTGAGTTAAGATATACATTTCCCGTTTCTGAAGAGCTTATATGCCTAAATATGCAAACTTGGTTAGGTTTCTGAGAAAAGAACAATTGCACATGTGAATCAATCCATTTACAGAATATTCTTAGTTTGGGTAGGCCCTAACTACCCAAAATGGTTCAGAGTGGAGAAAGCGAATCCATCTAGCCGACCCCAAATTTTTTGGATTTGGATAAAGGCTTCGTTGAGTTGAGTTGGGTAGGCCCTAAGTATTCCTTTTCTCTTAAACAAGTAAATGACTACCAAAGGGAGATGCACCTTTATGATGGGAAGATCACTTTTTGAGAATTTAACTTCTATTTAAGCTAAAAAGGATTAGCTGTTGGGATTCAACTCTCACTTTTTACAATTCCCCCTTCATTAATTTTAGGAACAAAAAAGTGTAGATGTTCTGGTGAAAAGCTTATTTTTATTCAATTCTTTTTCTTGTGAATTGTTTATTTATTTTTATTTATTTTTATCTAAGTTTGGAATTGTTTAGTTGAGTACTAATGTTTTTGTTAATGTGCCTGCAGGAGTTCCTTATAAAAACTTGCCATGGTTGTGTATCTGTTTCTGTATATGGAGACCAGGACAAGCCAGCTCTTATTACTTATCCTGATTTAGCTCTAAATCGTGAGTATATGGAAAACAAATAGATCAACTGGTTTGTCTAAGTGGAAAAATTTCAAGATCCATATACATGTTCCTATCACGATATCTGCCTGCATCTAGATGGCCGTAGATTTTTTTTTTCCTATGACAACACTTTTATATGAAATTTCTGTGTTTATTTGTTCCATTGACTAATTAGTCAGAGGAGAGGATGGAGTTCAAAATGATTGTTTTTTTTTTCAGCAGACTCTACCAATTAAGCTCCAACTAAACTTTTGTCTCTGTATGTTTTGACCAGATATATCCTGTTTCCAAGGATTATTCTTTTGTTCGGAAGCATGTTCTTTGCTCCTCCACAACTTTTGCATATACCATATTAGTCCTCCCGGGCATGAGGTTTGTAGATTGTCTGCTTCACTGTAAATTTTACTTATATACCATAAATGTAATATGTTTTAAATTTTTTTAGTACAATTGGCTTTGATTGGGGCTCGAACTCGAGACCTCATAACCCAGAAGACGACTTTAGTACCACTGAGCTAAAGCTCATTGTTTTTTTTTTTTAAATATCTGCACTGAAATTATCATCATTGTTGAATTCTATGATTTTACTGTGTTTCTTATCTGGCACTTCCTTCAAGAACTGTTGCAGTTAGGAGCTGCGACAAGTAGCCCTGATGACCCTGTTCTTTCTGTTGATGACTTGGCAGACCAAATTGCGGAGATTCTCAACTATTTTGGGTAATCATGTTATTCCACAAACTTAATTTCTCTTTCAAATGTTGTTTGGTTAGAGCTTTCCTGTGCAGCATCTATCTTCTGCTTGGGACTTTTATATATATATATATATATATATATATATATATATATATATATATATATATATATATATATATATTCTATCGGTCAGTGATGCTTCTGACTAGTTTTCTAAAATATAAGTGACCCACAAACACTAACTGTACATTTAAAAGGTCTTAAGCTGTCTCTTTCTTTTGTAAATCATCATCGTCATTACCATCATTGCTTGTTTATTTGCTTATTTGGATAAGAATGAAAGGAAATCAACTGAGTTGTTCTTTTCATATTTCTTCCCCTTTCCAGACTTGGGGCAGTGATGTGTATGGGTGTCACAGCGGGAGCTTACATTCTTACTCTATTTGCTGTATGCTTCATTCCTTTCCATGATCCACATGATTTGTTTTTTCATTGCTTCTTAATTGTGTTTAGCTTCTGGGATTTACTGGTCTTGGTTTTTTTGTCTGCTTTGCAACAGTTGAAATATAGGCAGCGTGTTATTGGTTTGATTCTTATTTCTCCCTTGTGCCAAGCACCGTCATGGACAGAGTGGTTGTGTAATAAGGTTCCTTACCTGCACCTTTTTGTGGTTAGTTGAGAGTCGAGTAATCTCATTCTTATGCATGATGATAAATTATTTGCAGGTGATTTGTAACTTACTGTACTACTATGGCATGTGTGGAGTTGTGAAAGAGTTCTTACTTAAGCGGTATTTCAGCAAGGTATTCTCGTGCATCTAGTTTTTCTATAGATTATGTGCATCCATAATTGGATTGATTAAATAACTGGGTTCTAATTGGTGATAGCAGGAAGCTCGTGGTAGTGCTCAAGTACCAGAATCAGATATTGTCCAGGCCTGCAGAAGAGTTAGTCCTTTGGCATTCATTTATTTATTTTCTCCCTCCTATTATAAATGCTTATAAACCAGAACTTGAATTCAACTAAAATCAGCAGCCTAGAAGCTTTTTACTTCCCAACTTGATGGTGTGTCTTTTCTTTTGTTAGTTGCTGGATGAAAGACACAGTTTAAATGTTTCGCGGTTTATTGAAGCATTAAATGGGTAAGGGTTGTTTTCAGATAACTTTTCTTCTCTGTGGTGCACGCTTTGCACAGGTAAATAATGCAAATCTGTGGTGTGCCTGTGGATAATTGTTTTCCATGACACAGGGCACTGTTTTGTATTCACTTCACCTCAAAGAGGTTCTGCATGTTCTAAAATAATATGAGCCTTGTGCTACAATGCTTTAGCTTTTTGATATGATATTATTATATTTTGTTGTCTTTGTAGGAGACCAGACATTAGTGAAGGACTGAGAAAGCTACATTGTCGTTCCCTGATATTTGTTGGGGAGAGCTCTCCATTTCACTCTGAGGCTCTCTACATGACATCAAAACTAGATAGAAGATACAGTGCGTTAGTTGAGGTATTCAACGTGTCTCTACTTTTGATTTCCAAAATTTGGTTTGAATGAAATTTTAGAACAGTGGAAAAAGTTTTGTTTACCGGAGGATATGGGGACCTACAGGTTCAGGCATGTGGATCCATTGTGACAGAGGAGCAGCCCCATGCCATGTTAATACCGATGGAGTACTTTCTAATGGGATTTGGTATGTACAGACCACCTAAGTTAAGTGTCAGCCCAAGAAGTCCTTTGAGTCCATTGTGCATTTCCCCTGAGCTCCTATCACCGGAAAGCATGGGCTTGAAGTTGAAACCGATAAAAACACGAATACATGTGGAAGTTTGAAGAATATGGATGACTGGCAAGAGTGCTTTTTTTTTAATCCATTTATTGTATGTTCTTTGATTGATTGGCAAAGATAAACATGGGTGGATTGGTAGAAGATTGTAGATAAGAGTAAAAAAAGAGGAAAAAAATACAGGGGAAAATATTAGAAAGAAAGCAGAGGTCGCCATTCTTTGATTTGTAATCTTAATTGTTAGTTGAGGTTGAGAGGGATTCAGTTGTAAATCCTTGAAATAAGTTTTCATAGTCATAAGCAAATGATAATAATAGCAATAAATGGTGGAAGTTGAACTCGTGCTTTCTCAGGTTGGCTTCCACGTCAATAAATTTGATTGTCTATTCTTTGTTTGCAAGTTAAAAGGCCCTTAGTGTAAGCTGAGCAAACAGGCTACTCATAAAGTTTAAAACTTTTTTATTTTATTATTATTATTAAACTCAGGCTGGATGATGTATGTTGGGAAGTGTAATGTCCCTTTCTTTTTATCTGGAAGTGCTGATGGAAGCTGTCTGACTTTGGAAATTAAAATAACTAGTAATTACTCGTTGGATGTTGATTTTATTTAACTGACCTGTATTGTTAGATAAGAACCACCAACTGATATAAAATACAACAGTATATGATGAATTATTGGTGGGCTGAAAGTGAAATGTGGCACAAGAGCTCCAAATCACATTGGTCTATGCGTTGATTCAACGAATAGCTTCAAGACGGTGGGTTCTGTCCTTGACACAAGGGATGGTCTAGGCAGCCTAGAAAAAATCTGTGTAATATTAATTTTCATGGAACTTATGAAATCACAATTGTTCCCTGGAAAGTTTGTCAATAGGGGAGTCATTTTCCAAGAAAATAGTACCCATAGCAATTAATGGCCCTTGTCAAACTGTTCGATCTTCAGTGAATCATGTACAATCAGCTTTCAAATATTTGTGAAAGATAGTGTATGTATATTAAATGTATTTAATAATATCTTATTGTAAATAAAAAAATCTTAAGCGTATTTATTTATACTTCAATTTCTTGCCAACAACCTTTTATTTGAATTGAGTTCAACGTGATTTTTATTAACATGTTTGGAAAGATAGTATGTTATGAAATAATTTAATAACTTTAATTAAGATGGTATGATATAATAAAATAAATATGAAGATTATTAAAATACTTTTTATTATTGTTTTAAATATATAAATAATTTAAAAAATATTTATTTAAATAAAACATTAATTTATAAATAATGATATTATAATAATAATTAAAGATACATTTTATTTTTTTAATTAATTACTAAATATGTCTTATAAATATATAACATTGAAACTATATAATTAGAATTTTATATATAGTGTAGGAATAAAATGAGAAAATAAAAATGCTAAACTATACCAAACCACTAATTTGGTAGTTTGAAAAGTTATAGACCACTATTTTACATTTCCAAACTACTACTTTTTAGGAACAATATTTCCGGATATATAAAGTAAATATACCATATAATATGAAACCATCGCAAACCGTAATCCAAACATAGAGTAGGATTTAGAGTCATGCCATACTATCCTAATACTATAATCAACAACATTAGAAACGAGAATGGTGCTTTTGTGCCCCATTTAGCGAGGAACTGGGAGTACATTTCTCATCATGTGCAGAGATTTATGAAGCTATCTGAAACTTACAATCAGCTGGAACCATAGGATCAGGTCTTACGTACACTGCACTTCTTTTCAATGAAGAAGGTGTTGATTAAAATTGAGTAGCCTGGCGCCTAGCTCCTCCCCATCACTCCATTCCTGAATATTTCCCTTGATAAGGTTTTTGCTGCCAACCATTTTTCCCTTGAGCAGAAACAGAAGCTTGCATCCTTTCCATCACCGGATCCTATTGATAAGAAGGCTACATCGTTATTATTTGTTGAAAATTGTCTGCTATCTTGGTTATGTAAGCTTAGCAATGGACTTTCCTTGCACATGTTGGGACGGCAGATGGTGCAGCCATGAGAATATGACTTGAAATCATGGTACTGCAAGATTCTAAGCCTGCCTTCTTTATCAACATAACTTTGGATTTGTGTTGATCTCAGATAAGCAACCCATCAGCCCATTATACTTCAAGATTTTCTCGATCAAAAAGGTGTTTGCATCGCTTATTATCATTAAGTCACACCTGAAAATTTATGCAAAATGTATAATTGAGCACATATTGATATTGCGGACATAACGGTTAGACTATAATTAATTGCCATCCATCAACAGAACTTTTATTGAATGGAAACATTCTTTTTTGTACAACTTTATAACCCCAAAACACCAATTAAAGGTATTGTTTATTTGGGTCATAAAAACTTATAATTATTGCAATTAAACAGGAAACACTACAAAAGACAATTAGTTTTACAATCGATTATTGTAACCGATTAAAATCGATTATTATTAGTAATTAATTTTACAATCGATTTGTAATTTCAGTTTTTTTTAATAAAATAATTAATTTTAAAAAAAATTTAACAACTGATTAAAAAATCGATTATTATTAGTAATCAATTTATAATTAGCTAATAAAATTGATTGCAATTAGCAACCGATTTATAATTGATTACTAAATCGGTTGTTAATCGATATTAGAAAAATTTTAAATATACAATTAGTAATTGATTTTAAAATCAGATACTATTAGCAACCGATTAAGAAATCGATTGCAAATAGCAACTGATTTCAAAATTAGTTACTAATAGCAACCGATTTAGGGAATATGTTGCTAAATTAAAAAATTATTTTAATTGACTCTAGAGTTAGCAACGATTTATAATTGATTGCAAAAATTAACAACTAATTTGTAATCGGTTGTTAAAATCAGTTGTTATTTGCAATCGATTCCTTGTGAATTTTTTTTTATTTGCAACCAATTTGTGAATCGGTTACTAACAGTAACTAATTTTTGTAACTGATTTTACAATTGATTTTCTCTGAAAAAAATTTCTGTTTAATTTTTTTTTATTTGCAATTGATTTATAAATCAGTTGCTGTTAGCAACCGATTTTTGTAATCGATCAAAATCGGTTCGGTTTCTATTCAACTGATTTTTTCTTCCTATCTATTTTTTTTTATTTGCAACTGATTTGCTAATTGGTTGTTATTAGCAACTGATTTTTTAAACCGATTTTATAATCAATTTTTTCCTCTAAAATTTTTTCGTCTATTTTTATTATTATTATTTTTTTTATTTACAATCAATTTATAAATCGATTGCTAATAACAACCGGTTGCTGCAATTGATTGAAATCAATTACTTTTAGTAAACGATCTTGCAATCAATTGTGAATTGATTGTAAAATTTTTTTTTCAAAAATTCTCGTCCAATTTTTAAAACAAATTAGCAATTGATTGATATAAACCACTATTTATTTTCTTTCCCACTACTCATTTTTTTCTCTCTTTCTTTCATTTTCTCTCATTTTCTTCATCTTCTTTTTAATTCTCATCTTTTTTATTTATAATCTTTTTTTAACATATTTTTTTCATATTTTTTCTTTTTCATCATTTTTTTTCTCATCTATTTTTTTCTTCATCTTTTTATTTCTCATATATTTTTTTTCATCATCTTTTCTTTCTCATCTATTTTTTTTCATTATTCTTTTCTTTTTAATCTATTTTTTTCATCATCCTTTTCTTTCTCTTCTTTTTTTTTTCTTCATCTTCTTTTTCTTTCTCATCTTTTTTATTTAATTTATTTTTCTTTTACATAAAATAAAAATTTTTATACAAATTTATTTTTTGTTAGTAAATTATTTGTAGTATTAATTTTTAGTAGTTTTTTTGTTATAATATATCTGGTAATTTTTTTAGTAATTTTTTTATAAATATGTTTTTATATTTAATTTTTTGTTAATATTTTTCATAACAGTTATTATTAGCAATTTTTTTTATAATATTTTTATATTAATTTTTAATACTAATTTTCATTAATAATTTATTACTTGTGGTAATTTTTAAAAAATTGATTTATTTGAATTTTTTATTTTTTATTTGAAAATACAATTTTTTATAATTTTTATAATTAACAACTGACTTTTTGATTGGGTAAATTAGTTACAAATAGCAATTGATTTATAAAATGCTTATAAAATTATAAAATTAAAAATATCAAATTTTTTACAATTGATTATGTTTTATTTGATATTAGCAACCGATAATTTTTTTATCAAAAGTTTTATTTTTTTAAGTTTAATTAATTTAGTAACTGATTTGATTATCGGTTACTATTTGCAACTAGGCTCATTGTAACCGACTGAATCAATTGCTAGATCGATTAGCAACAGATTTTAATGGATTAAAAATCAATTCAATCGGTTGCTAATTTTTTTTAATGGTAATTACTAATTAAAATAAAATATAATATAAACTCAATAACTAATCAAGATTATAAACATTACTATAAAATTAAAATGCAAAAAATATATATGTAAATATAGCTCTAAAAATCTAGTAGTTTAACATGAAACTAAATCAGCCCCCATAATTGAATTAGATCTCATCCCAGCCAAAAAGGACTTTCTTAGAAAGGCTTAAATCAAGTGACACTCAGTCCCATCTTTCCCCATTTTCTGATCATTCAAAAATCATCATCTACTACAACAAAATTTACTTGCTTCAGTCTAATCAAATCTTCTCGGATCAATATCACGATTTGATCCCATGGAACGTGATCAGTACTAGAATTTTGATCGGTATACAGCCTCTTGTATACACAAATATCCTCTAAAAATTAAATGTCAAAAATAAAATACAGAAATTTGTAGATACACATTCGTTGCTCTTATATCATGAAGATTTAATCTTCGATTTTTCTAATTTACATGAACAAGTTTCAAGGGTCAAATAGACTTAACCTTGAATTAACATTGAAATCTTCTTCTTCTCATACTTTGGATCTTCTCGTTGAAAAACAAGTGGATCTTGATCTATACACTTGAAATTTGAGAGAGCTTCTTAATTTCAATCATGTAGAACTGTCTAGCTTGCGCCAATTTATTCTTAGGGTGGGGGAGTCTCATTGAGATTATAAATCTCACGTCGTCGGAAAAGTATAAATATAAAAGGGTAAACATAAGTAATTAGATTAAATATAAATATAAAAGGGTAAATGTAAATGGTCAGATTGTAATATGAATTTAGCTAGCTATTTTGATGTAAAAAGCAATCTAATCACCTATATAAATCTAAATTAAAACGAATTAAATTGTAATTTGATCAATACTATCTCTAAATTTAATTAATTAATTAAAAACTAAAATTTAATTAATTAAATAATTTAATTAACCAATTAATATGTAGTAAACTAATAATTTAATTAGCTTAAAAATTTTTATATTTTATAAATAATCTCCCCAAGACTTGCTAATAAACTTTATTTAATTGAATAGAAAATTTCTTACCCAAGTGGATAAACACTCAATCAATAAAAATTTTTAAATGAGACTCATCATAATTTAAACTAAAATAATAATTAATAATTGGCTGAGTGTATACACCCGTTTCTAAGCAAGAATTACTCAATTGAACAAATGTTGTAAAATTTGAATAAAATTGTATTTCTTTTACTTTTTTTTATTATTTTTTTTGTTTTTCAAATTTTTCGCCCTAACCACGTTGGAGGGGCCTTGGCCATGCAATTTTTGGTAATCATACATTAAATTCCTGTTACTTTTTTTTTTTTAATTTTGAATTAAATTTAATTAATTTAAATTATTTAAATTCTTCAACACTAAAGAAATGTTACTGGTCTATGAAAGAAGTGAATAATGGCTGAAGGTTAATTAGATGCTAGCTTTCAATCCAATAAAGATAATAACAAATATCAAATTTATATATATGTATATATATTTTCCTCAATGGTGATGTTGTGAGCTAAAAGAGTTTCAAACATGAGACTAAAACCAATTCTACAACTGAATTTGAATACATCTCAACATATAAGAATGAAGAAGCCATTTGAATTAAGAAGTTTATCACTGAACTAGATATGATTCCTAGCATTGTTAATTCAGTAATCTTAACCGTGACAAGTATGGAACTATAGAACAAATCAAGAACCAATGTTTCCTTAGCGATCTAAATATATACTTAAGCAATTCGATTTGATTAGAAAGATCACTAAAAGAAAAGATGCAAGCGTAAAAAGATTACATGCTAAAAAGAATTTTGCATATCCTCTTACTAGAACATTATCCTTGTAGAAGCATGATCACTACTTGGAGGGTTATGGTATTAAATACATGAGTGATTGGCTTTAGTATAAATGGGAGATTGTTAGCGTATGTGTATTGCAACTAAGGAGTTGGTTGTATGTGCGATCACTTTATTCATGCAAATATATATTTTATTAATAAAGGCATTCTTTATGTTTAATATTACGTGAATATTTTGAGAATCAGGAGTAAAGATAAAGTTCATTAAATTATATACTTTACAAAGAAAATTATAAAGCTAAGCTATTATAATTGTGAGATTCCTATTCTATGAAGTTATAGTTTCTAAATGTTTTCATCGATGCTTTATCCAAATTGAATATTGATTAGAATTGTCGAGATTAGTACGCATTATGTTCTTACTTTTATGAAAGAAAATATTTATTTTGTGATGTAAGAAATACCTAGAATTAACGTGTAGATGCTTACTGTATCTATAGATATGATTAAGACACAACAAACATATTCCATGCATTATTGTCCAAATTAGAACATTGAGATGAAGAGATTGAATTACACTAAAATATTGTTCACTTTCTTTTTATGAAAAGAAAAAATTCATTGATGAGGAAGTTCAGTACAAGCCTAGGCCTTTAAGATAGGCCCTATTACACAAGCTTAAACATAGAGCAAGAGATACAAAAAAAAGTCCCACCAATTAGACCCAAGCAATACAAGCCCATTGGCCCGAATAATTTCAACACCAGGTCTAACAGGGGAAGGAGGACAGGTAGGGCTGCTTACTCCACCTCCTTCTGGTAGATAGGTATCTCCTACTATCGTCGCTATCGTTTGGGAAGCAATCAAGCCGTCCAAGCAAAGAGAGAACAAATAAGATTAGGAGGATAACACCATATTCACTTAAGCTTCCAGAAACGGCTCGGAGCCTTAGTCAAAGAACAACTAGATTCAAGCTCCATGAAAGGCTTGAAAAGTTGATGTGTAGAGCTCTAACGACAATCTTGCCTTCATGGGTCAGGCGATTATCAAAACGCAGACTATTCATCCCTGTGGCACTCAACACTCTCCCGTGGGGCAGCCTCAAAGCATAAGCAACTAACCAAGCCAAAACTACAAGCTTCTGAGGCTGGCGAAAGGACAACACATGTAGGACCAAACAAAACGCTCTCACATGACTATAATCCCTGCAATTAAAAGACAACCAAAAACCTGTCTAAAATCCTACCTAGAGATGGGGAGGGAGAGATCCACGTCCAAGCAAGGAAAGGAGAGCCATCTCTTACTTGGGATGAGGGACAATCGAAGAATTCGGCAGAGAAGAACCATGTCTCCAAAAACCCAAAAACCAATAAGAAGAAGATTTCTCTCTAAACAATTGTATAGATAGAGCTCCCCTAATTTTGTTTCTGTTTAGAGACTATCCACTTAAAGGTTAGTTAACCGCTTCTGACATTTCTAATATTTAGGCAGCAATGATCCATTCCTCATATGTCAACCTTTATCTATGAATATAATTAATTACATATAAAAATAATTATAATTATAATTATTATTAACATATTAAAAAAAAAAAACTTAGTGTTTGTAACGAATGGATTTCATAAAATTTTATAAAATTTATTTTTAAATCTTAAATTTTGTGTTTAAAAGAAAAAAAAAATAAATTTCAATTATATAATTTGAATTTTACAGAATTAAACATAATTATCCTAAATTCCATCCAAATAAGTGAAATTTTCAAATGAATTTCACAAAAATTTATCACAAAAATTTTTATAACAAAACTACTCATACTTATTCTTTTTACCATAATCTTTATATCACTATTACTCCTCTCTCTCTCTCTCTCTCTCTCTCTCTCTAAATAATCTAATGACAAGATTTCTATCGAATATAATATACCACCTGATCAAATCATGGAGTGTGAATAAGTGAGAAAGAATCAATACAACACCAATTGACAATTGATGATATTAATAAAAACTTTCAAAATCTAAATCCCACAATTAAAATTATAAGTTAAAATTATAAATAACATATAGAAAGAAAATTTTTATAGTGTCAGACTAAGGAGGCAAACTAAAGAAAAATAATAAAAAAAGATAAATACAATGTTAAATAAAATAAATATAATCCATATGTAAAGGATATTTTAAAAAATAAATATAAATAAATCATTAATTTTATAGTTATTCTAATTGTAATTTTATGAAATTTAATTCAAATACATGTTTTAAATTTCAACATGCTAAACGGAGCATCGATGAATTACACACGAAAAATTATATGAAACTAAAAGACCAACTCCTGATAGCCTCTGCATCAATAAATAAATAAAATTTTGCCAGGTTAAATTATTCATCCAATTGCGACTTCCTCGATAAAATTGACCACAAAATCCAACTTCATCTAACATCATCCTCTCAATTATTCAGCAGGGGCTGATGGCCCCATCGTGTTCCTCTTCCACTACCCCACCTTACACATGAAAATTTAGGTGAATAATCCAACAATCCAATATTCTAACAGGCAACTGAAATTACTTTCCAATAAATGTGAAGTGCATCATAACACTATCAAGATTTAGAGTTCATCATGATTTCAAACCAAAAGAATTAAAACAACTATGAGCATACAAAATAATTTCATTGCATATAACTCGCTTGGGTTCTGATTTGCTTGATGAGACATCCAACATACATAATTTGATCACCCTTGCTTGACTCCCCAACTTTTATGGAGCATTATTTACAGTTGTGTCCAATTTATGGATGTTCTACTAAACAATATGTAAATGCTCTGTCTCATTGCCATTATATCCATCTTTCATCAACTTTAATTCACATTAAATCTTAGATTGCTGATGCTGATCATGTGGTTTCTGTGATTGCTGTTGCTTCCTTCCTCATTTTGGCGAGCTTTCCTCCTGTTCATCTCAGCATACATTTCCTCAATCATCGGTTTCCATAGTCGAACTCGAGCATTAATGAACCAGTTCGAAACCTTATCATATACCAAAATATTCCAACAAATGATGAGATGACAACTACATAATTTAATCACTACATTTGAATTTCTCCATTTAGCTAATTATGTAATTTTCAGCCACAAATTATACTAACATCCATAATAACCAACTATATTAAGCTTCATATAAATGTACCTGGCTTCTGGTCAGTCCACTTTTTACAGCAAGCAAATGCTTCTCGGCATCTTTAGGGTATCTGAGATGCATCAAATGTATTAGAACTAATGCTTGATGCGTAATGTTAAACCTCTCAAATTCATTTGACTGATTAATATCCAAGCCATGGGCAAACACTATGATTTATGCATGAGATGTTATCGAGTACGAGAGCTCACGGGTGAAGGAAGTTCTGAAACATCCATGCACGCAGCACTGAGACAGATCGTTCTGGCAAGCCTCTCTGGGGCCTCCACAACTGATGATCCTTTTTCTTCAGTTGCTGGAGAGTCCATTGCTTTTGGAAATAGGAAGTTTCAAGAGATCCTTCTGTCTCTCTTGCACCTCCACTATCAATAGGTGCTCCCATAGCAAGGATTTGGTTGCTGATCCTCTCCCTAAGGCTTTTATACAAGAAGGAGATCGTCTGGAGAGCAAATCGAGCATGTATTCGAGGATCCAATTCAGTTGCAGCATGGAAAGCAGATACGACCGTGTGTATCTCATCCAAGCATTGGTTATATCGGTCATCAACCTGAGTACAAAATAGTATGACGATGATGCCAAGTTAGTGCCCTGAAATTATGTTAGTCCAAACCAGCCAAAATAGAAGTATAATGGTAGTGAAACCTGTGAAACCAAATCCGCAAGGTAAGGATGATTGAACTTTTGAGTTGATCAATTGCAATTTTGGTGTTAAAGATTTTGAATTGTTCAGTTTTGGCTTCTATCCACTTAGCTAGTTTGACATTGCACTATGCATATTGTATTGATTGTAATGAAGAGGGCACTTCTAGTTTTCATTTAAAGATAGTATTAATAATTGAATCAACATACCACAAAATAGTATGACGATGATGCCAAGTTAGTGCCCTGAAATTATGTTAGTCCAAACCAGCCAAAATAGAAGTATAATGGTAGTGAAACCTGTGAAACCAAATCCGCAAGGTAAGGATGATTGAACTTTTGAGTTGATCAATTGCAATTTTGGTGTTAAAGATTTTGAATTGTTCAGTTTTGGCTTCTATCCACTTAGCTAGTTTGACATTGCACTATGCATATTGTATTGATTGTAATGAAGAGGGCACTTCTAGTTTTCATTTAAAGATAGTATTAATAATTGAATCAACATACCACTTGAAGTAGAGTCAGCAATTGTGTCTTCTTTGCTTCCAGTGCTCGTTTCTGCAACACTGGATCCACTCGAACTTCAAATCTACTATCCACATTAGGCGATCCGTCAGGACCCATTAGACACATTCTTCCCTCCATTGGATAACTTGAACCAAATGGTATATTTGCCCCAACCTTGATCCCACTGGTTGAAAAACTCAACTGGTCTAGATTCTCTAGTGAATAACTTGCAATTTGAGCAAGTATTTCCTGTATTACTTGAAGATATCTGGACCCTGATATTACTTGTGAGAATTGACCAGCCCTGTAAGAACCACATCTCAGAGAAGGCTCCTTACTGCTTGAAGAGGTTTGTTCTGAGCATAACCCTGTTTCTTTCAAGCAATGGCGTGTCACACCAGAACAACTTACCTCAGAGCACTGGTCTGGGACATGAGACCCATTTATGGCAGAAGGCTGAGATGTTGCTAGACTTAAAGATAGCTCATTACTAAAATGGCAGGAACTGTAAGGATTATCAGTACTTACATTCACACTATTTGTAGATATCCAGCTATTTGGTTCCAGATTTCCCATGGATGAATAGGATTGGAACCCTGTTCTTATAGGGGTTTTTCCACCAAGCTCTACGGGAGCAGGAAATTGGTTAACACCCTCCTTAGCATTCATATTACCAAATACTTCATCGCACCCATAATTTACAGAGGAAGCAAATGAGGAGTTTAAACCATTAGAGAAGTCATTAGAAGCACAAGTTCTTAAAATCTCCAAGGGATACATCGCAGGTTCTGAAATTGCTAAGTTGGTCAGATTTTCTTGAAGACCACTTCTTGAGGATACAAGAGTAGGAAGTGCTGGACCAGAAATGGGACTTCCACCCACAAATTGTTCTTGAAACTCAGCGCCTCTCCTGACATTACTTTCGAGAGATGTAACTAATGCCTCCGAGTCAACAATTACGGCTCGATTATCTGTATGAAGATCACTGATAGGTGCTCCTCGCGACGTATGAAGCACAGTGTATCCATCAAATATCTGATTTTGGTTGTTGAGGTCAAATGAATCAAACTGGACAATTGAGCTTGGGGTTATCTGAGATCCAATTCCTTCCATTACAATGGAATTCCTGCCAGCCATATCTACCGAAACACTAAACAAACGATTCTCCATCATATCACATAGCAAGAAACATAAATAGCTTCAAAATAATCCAACTTCTCATGCTTCATTTGTATATTAAGCCATTATTTATCTTCAGAACCTCATTGTTCACTCCTTTGGAGACTTTACTCAGGAAATACACTAGTTTACTTGCAGGGGGCTATGCTCTGTTGTTCTAGTGGGTAATCTTACAAGTCGTGGATGAACTAAATGTCAAGTAACATCCACCTGGAAAAATTTGCAATAAAGTGAAAAAGAAGCTAGAATACAAATTTTCTTTAACAGGGAAGCATGCAAAAAGTAATTTTAACTTTGAAAGGTTATTTACAACATTCAAATCACGCTCACTGAACAAGCCCACTGACACACACAAAACCAGACACCAGTTAAAGACCATGCTTGGAAGAGTAGTCTATAAGACAATAACCTTCAGTGCTTAAGACACATTGAAGCAAATCACCTGTAATAAATAAAATTTCTTAAAAAGACAAAAAGAAAGAAACAACTGTGACCAAACTGTGAACAAGTAAGTGATAAGGCTACAAGGTTATGCAGGGAACGACATCACGGACATTTTCCACCATTGAAGGCAATATAAAATGAATCAAATAACTTAAATTGATCTGTTAATTATAAGTTTATAACATTATTAACAATCCCACTAGCTTCCAACACCTAGAGTTAACACCCAGACACAGAGAAAGACTAAAATCATGGATACCACACCCCAACTCCACAGTACTGCATAAAAGTAGCATTCGAATAAGGCAAGAAAAGACTAAGAGAACTCTACAATACCATGCTAAAAGAGAAAGAAAATTAAAATTCACAGCTAAGAAAATCAAATTTTGTATCAAATTTTGTTTTGAAGAAATGTATAAAAATGCCCTTGTAACACACACACACAAGAAATTCTGGAACTATTCATCAGTAAACAAAGGAAAATAAAAGCATGTAAATTAACCAACCTTCCATTCATTAGCTGAGGAGCTATCATCCACCAATAGACGATATACAGCTGGGAATCCAAAGTTTTGCAGCCAAACTTAGTGGAAAGTACCATAAAGAGAGTCAAGAATTTTGATGCAGAATCATGATATTTCTCAAAGCAGATACATGAGATAATTTTTCCATGATTACACAACAAAGTGGTCTGTTTGTATACTAATTGACACTATATATAGGCTTACTCAGAAAACCAAAGACAAGCTATTTCAACATCAACTTCCCATGAAATCATTGGTCTCTCTTTCTCCATGAAAGAGTATAATGAAAAGCTAGAAAACAGTGGCAACTTTTGTTTTCATCTTTAACAAAAAAAGATAAAGATCAAGGTGGAAAAGCCAACAGGGAATGCATTCACACAGTGCAAGCGGCCAAAAAAATAATAAAGGAAGAAACAGAAAAAACTCGGAACACCAAAAATGAAAAGTAGGTTAATTTCCTTGCACGATCAGAGAAGTGGTATTCTCTCTCCAGGGACCCCAAAACCAAGAAACTGGTATTCAGACTTGCAGACCCCCTTCCCCAAGATTTAAAGCTTCACAAACACAAAGGGGTCTTGCAAATAAAGGACAACGATCTCATTAAACTCATTAATTGAAAGCAAGAAAGAGAGTGAAAAAAAAAGCCAAAAAAAGCTTCTGCAGTGAAGTGGGAAATGCATGAAATGGACCCATTCATTAAGACTTTAAGAGAGAGAAAGAAAAAAGAGCCACACAAGAATAAAAACAACGGATAGAGAGAGAGAGAGAGAGAGAGGGAAGCAAATTACTCTTTGGTGCAGTACCACTCATTTCTGTTGCAGGCTTTTGAGGGCCCATCCCTTCCCTTCTTTTGTCCTCCTCACCACCCCTCATTATCTGCTTCACTGCAATCATCACAATCAAAATATCTGGATTCGCTCTGTCCAAACTTCTGTTCATGGCAGGTCTTCACAGCGCCATTTCAGAGAAAAGTCCTTTGCTTTTTTAGCTATTTTAAGGGAACAAGCTAATGTGATGAGAAAGAAGAGCAAATGCGGTAAGAAAGCTTTGCACTTTCTTCTCTTCAGAATCCAAGAAATAAAGCCTCAACCCAAATGCAATTGTGAAATTTTCAATAAAAGAATACACTATTTTAGCACTGTCCTTTTGAAAGAGTTGGTGATGCAAGCAAAAGCAAAGATAATGAGAAGATCTGGTGGGCAAATCTTTGACGAATTTACTGAAGCAATTACAAATACCATCTACTTCTTTTACTTGTTTTGGTTTTTCTATGGGCCAAAACCTACTATTGGAGATTTGTTACAGACCATCACCATCACGATTGTCTACGAAAGAAACCTAATGAGTAATGATCAAACACTGGTTTCAGGTGATCTTTGTGATCATCATGTTTTTATATCCTTAACATATAAATCCATATCTCCAGATTCTTCAAATCCATATGCTTTGGTTTGGCCCGGTTTGTGATGTGATTATACAATCAATCTTTCTGCCTCACTCTTCTAATGTTATTGTAATAAAATTTGGCCAGAACTGGCAGCAACTGTGTTTTTTGATGCTATCACTGTCATAAATATTATCTTTTTTAATAAAAAATGCAATAAATAATTTTAAAATATTATTTTATTAATATTTTAATAATTAAATATTTATTTTATAAATTTAAAAGTTCAAATTTTAAATATTTAATAATATTTTTTTACATGTGCAAATTTAGCTATTCATCATCAAATTGTCAGTTTGGTAATAAGGGCCAGAATCTGCTCCTGCTTTATTATTATTATTATTATTATTATTATTATTATTCTAGCTTCTTTGAGATCATAATTGAGAAAAAGTTGAGATTTCTAACTTTAAAAAAATAATAATAATAAAATAAATAAAAAATTATATATATATATATATATATATAACACCAAATTGGCCCCTAAATAAGATTTGAAATTGGAGTCAGTTATATTCTTCTTAAATAATTACAACACAAATTTCAAACTCCCTTTTTTTTAAAGCATAATTTAATTAAGGTTAAAATAATTCAAGCCAATCTTATTTTAAATTTTTACTAATTATATATAATCCATGAAATATGATAAAAATTATAATTTAATTATTTATTTTTAATGATAAATAAATTAGTTCCTAAAATATATATTTTTGTTAATAAAAGAATTTTTCCTTGAAATTTAATGTTAGTTAATTATAATTGATGCTGTCAATGCAAATTTAAAGTATCAAATTGTTATAAATATTAAAATTATAGGATTAAATTATTAAAAAAAAAGTAAATTGTGATGAACTCTCCTTAGTAGTAAATTTTAACAGAAAGACTATTTTATTAACAGAACATAATTTAAATACTAACTTTTAAAAAAACTAAAAAAAATAAATTGTGATTTTTATCATAAATTAAGATTAAATTATAAATTACCTATAATTCTTTTAGGCAGTGCATAGTTTGTAACACTCATAATTTTTAAATTTATTATTTTGTGAGTAAATATTAATATTTTATTTTATTTAAATTTCAGAAAATTATTTAAAATTTTTCAAATTTTAGAAATCGAGTTTGATGATTTTTAAAAATTAATTTAAAGACCATGTGGCAAAACTAAAAATATATTTAGACTCTAAGAATTTTTCTAAAATTTTTTGGAAATTTTTGGGCCTCATTTTTTGTCCAAAGACCAAGTAAAAATTTAAAATTTTATATATTGAATCGGACCGACCGAATTGAATCGATCGAATCAGACCTGCCATTTCTTTTTCTTCTTCCTCCTCGGGTGTGCCCGACACTCCCTCTTTCTCTCCCCTTTTCTCTCTCCTCCCTCCTCCTCCAGCTGTGTCGCCGCCACCCCAGCCCCTCCCCGCTGCCGGCCGACGCTCCAGGCAGCCAGAAAAGTCGCGCGAAACCTCCCCTTCGCGCAACCCACCGTTTCGCCTTCCAGGCCAAAATTCAGTCGATCCGGCCACCAATCGGACCGGGTCTTGTGTCAAACCTCATCTATACCTCGAGAGCTTTCCATAGACACCAAGAACACCAAAATCCATCGAGCGGTTTGCCCAATTTTTATCCAAAAAGTTTTAGCCCATTTCGATTTTTGGGATAAATTTCTCGCGAACTGTGAACCCCACGAGAAAACCGAGAATACCGGAGTGCTCCACTTATCACACCTTACCCTTCTATAAGGCATAACATGATCCCGTAGACTACCTAATGAACTACCGAATTTCACCTACCGATAACTCATTAAGTACTCTACAAGGGATTTTAAAACAATTTTCTTAGATTTGGAAGTGGTGAGCATTTTGGTAAGAATTAAAATTATTTATTCAAAACTTAAATACTAGTAAAAATTTTTATCTATTTTAATTTTTTCGCAAATTTTATAAAAATTTTGATAGAGTTCCGTCTATATTTTGAGAAAACAGTTCTTCAAAAACCTGTGAAAAATACTTCTAATAAATTTTTCACAACTCTCAACCACCAAATAATTTCAACTCAACTCAAAATTTTGAAAACAAACCATTTCAAATAATTCCATCAACATAGTATGCACAAATTAAATTTACAGATATAAAATCCAAAAATAATATTATTACAATTTATTATATAACTGTTCACTTTATATTGATACTTATGATATTACAGTATTTACATCAAAATAATTACAAGGGTATAAAACAATACCCATACAAAAGGAATCAAGAAGTTCTTGTCAATCCCGCAACTCACTCTGCTGCTTTCTCCTTGCTCTTATCTGCGACAGTAAATTAAACTATCGCTGAGTATAAAAATACTCAGTGTGCACAATAAAAATTTAAAATACAATACATAAATCATTCATTGACAGAACGTAATTTAAATATTTCTCAAATTATCAAAACTCATAATAACACAATTTAGTCAAATAATTTAAGAAACACAGTGTTGCCAATTTATACACAACTTAAGTCATGACACAAAATTTTTGATCGATGCCGCGTTGTACACCACGACAAAGCAATCTACAACCCCACTAATCGAAATCAATGAGGGAGATGGCTAGCTAGCTAATGAGTACTCATCCGATCTACAACCTCAACTGGTAAACCAGAGAGGGAGGAAAGATAACCGATCTCTCCCCATAAATGGAAGAGGAATAATAAGATACTGTCATGCTAAGTGTGAATCAAAAATCAATTTTAAACATTTTATTCAAATGATTCGTGAGAAATCCAATAAATTTCCAAAGTCATAATTTCATTCACAAGATGGCAACACAATTCATAATTAACTTCAAATTTTCATAAATCACAATAAATCAATTTTTCAATGACAAAAGGCTCAAATAAGGTTTATTGTGCATAAACCTGACGTGAGTCACCTTTAGGCCTTGACTTAGTCTCTCAGACCTTCCAAGTCTTTTTCAGCTGAAACACACAGTTTCACAGTGTTTCAGTACCATAACTTAGCATAAATCCAAAAATAAATTTAACTTCACTTTTACCTAGCTCTAATGTACTAAACTCGACGTTCTTGAAATTTTTGTGTTTTGGGTTACTATTCACTGCACTATTCAAGTCAAATTGTTGACTTTCTAAGGTTTAATAGGTATGAGAATTCCAACTTCACCCACATACCACATTTTGGTCACCAAACTTGTTGGTTTTAGTCATTTTCTCAAAACTTAGGTTTTTTAGGCAAAATTGCCAAATTTTCAGTTTTGGTGTCTAAGGTTGCACTGTTCCATTGGTCATTTTTCTGTTGAAATTTGGTAAAACTTCCTTCATAGAAAATGTTCCCTATCGTCTTAAGTTTATTCTCCTTTTTTAATCACTCCAATTGGAGTTTTGTAGCTCAAGTTATATCCAAATTACGGTTACTGTTCATGTTGCAGATTTTAGTTCTGGCAGATTATTGATCCAACTTCGTTCAGCAATTTGATCAAGTTAAGTCCATAATTTAGTTTAATTTTCTTCATATGAAATGTTCTACTATGCCTTAGGTTTCCATCGGTTCAAGAATCACCTAAATCGAAGTTTTCTAGAGAGAGTTATAGCCATTGAAACTTTACTGTTCATATGGTAAATCTGCAGTCTGCAGATTCAGTGATCCAATTTTGCTCAGTAATTTGATTAGGTTAATGGCATAATTTGAATTGGTGTTCTTCATGAAAGTTTTAGGTCTATATCTCATCTAACCACTGGTAAAATTTCAGGTCATTTTAACCTGCCTAGCTCGAGTTATGACCAAATGAACAAATACTGTTCATTTGGTCGGTTTATCTTGACGACCTACAATTTTCCAACTTTGGTCAATTTGTTCACTAGGTTTTAGTCACTTTTTGGGCATGCTTCCTAAATGAAAATTGTGTCATTTAGTGCCTATTTTCATTCCCAATTGGTCTCATATCAATTGGACTTGTAAAATTTCATTTTTGGTCCCTCAAAGTTGACTTGGTCATCTTTGCGTGACATGACCACACTCCCTCCGAATTTGACTTTAATTCTAACACTTCTAACACACTGAATTAGGTCACAAATGACCATTTCTCACTTCACATTAGGTCAAAGACACCATTTACAAGTTTCTCACATTTTTGGTCTCTAAACCCTAATGTCCAAAACCCTAAGTTTGTCCAATCTTCACAATTCATGTAATATAAATATACAATTCACATATATAACATCTATTCACCAAGATTTCATGTTTAACCTAACTAAATATCATCAAAACCTTAGGGTTCCATGGCTATCACACTCTCTCTTCCCTTATTTAAGTATGGTTTCCTTTATTTCTAGTGTAATTCAACTACTTAATTATGAATTTAAATATAATATTAAAAACTAACCACTAACCTCTTTTGTTGAATTTCTCCCTCTTCAAATCTCCTTTCTTTCCTCTTCTTTTTATTGTCAATAGTTTTACCAAGCTTCAAAAACAAAGTTTAATGAAGGAATTTGTGAAATTTATGGTTAGTTTTGGGGTTTAAGAGCTTCAGAATAAGCTTCCATGGAGGTTTAACAATGGAGAGAGAGAGAGAAATGGGAGACGTCCACTTTGGGAAGAAGAAGGACTTTTGTTTTTTTTTTTTTTTTTTCTTTTCTTTTCTTTTATCTTTTTATGTCTTAGGAAGACTCAAAAATTCCAATTAAGTAAATATATTAAGTATCATTTTTATGGCATCATGCATGAGGTCATGCATGATGTAATCACCTTTTGACTTTTCCATTTTCTTTTTTTTTTTCTATTTATTTTTCTATTAGTTCTTTAATTTAATTCTCGATTCTGAAATTTTTTTTTCTCCGATTTTATTTGACAGTTAGGTCAGGAGTCAACTCTCGGGGTCAATTGACCAAATTGCCCCTCGCCGATTCATCCCGGTTTGTAAATTATTCAGTATTTCTTCCGGCTCCTTGACCTAATTATTTGACTGGCTTAACAGTTCTTTTTCGTGATTTTCTTTTTTCCACTGTGTTCGTAATGGTCTTAAGGACCGCAGCGTCACATTTTACGGTTCGAAATTTGAGTTTAAAATGGCTTCGCAGTCGTTCCCGAGACGGTCACCCATCGCTGTGGCTCTTGGCTCGTTTAACTTCTTATGTTCTGTTTTTCTTATTTATACTTAACTAATTGGCAATTACTAATTATTTGTATTTATGACTTCTCTAGTTGTCTTAAGTGTGGTTCTAATCCCCTTAATTGTCTGAACCGACACCGGTCACCGGAACAGTGAAATACACCAGGCTATACAAATAGGGGTGTTACAATTCTCCCCCCCTTAAATAAATTTCGTCTCGAAATTTTACTTGGTATTAATCTCTGAACAGCTGTGGGTGTTGTCTGCTCATGTCCTCCTCTTGTTCCCAAGTAGACTCCTGGCCCGAATGATGGTTCCACAGCACTTTTACCAATGGAATCTGCTTGTTCTGTAGCTGCTTCACCTCATAAGCCAGAATCTCTATGGGTTCCTCCTCATATGTGAGGTTTGGATTCACTTCAATTTCCTCTATTGGTAGTACATGAGATGGGTCTGATCGATACCTCTTCAACATAGACACATGGAAGACGTTATGTATCTTCTCCAACTCTGGAGGTAATGCCAACCGATATGCCAAAGGACCCATTCTTTCCAGAACCTCATATAGCCCAATGAAACGAGGACTCAGTTTCCCCTTCCTGCCGAATCTCATAATTCTCTTCTAAGGAGAAACCTTGAGGAATACTTTCTCACCCACTGCATACTCAATATCCCTTCTCTTCAGATCAATGTTGGACTTCTGACGGTCTGATGCAGTCTTAAGTCGATCTCTAATCACTCTGATTTTCTCTTCAGTTTGCTAAACAATTTCGGGTCCAATCATCTTTCTTTCACCCACGTCATCCAACACAATGGGGTTCTACATTTTCTGCCATACAAAGCTTCATATGGAGGCATCCCAATGCTTTATTGGTAGCTGTTGTTATAAGCAAACTCAATCAAAGGAAAGTGTATATCCCAACTACCCTCAAACTCAATAACACAAGCCCGTAGCATGTCCTCCAAGATCTGAATTACCCTCTCAGATTGGCCATCTGTCTGTGGGTGGAATGCAGTACTGAAGTTCAATCTAGTTCCTAGGGCTCTCTGAAGACTACCCCATAATCTAGAAGTGAACCTAGGATCTCTGTCTGATACGATGGATACTGGCACTCCATGCAGTCTCACAATCTCGTCTATATACAACCTGGCCAATCTGTCTAAACTGTAGTCCATCCGAACTGGTAGAAAATGAGCAGATTTAGTCAGTCTGTCAACAATGACCCAAACTGCATCGTGACTCTTCTATGTCCTCAGAAGTCCCATCACAAAATCCATTGTTATTCTTTCCCATTTCCATTTTGGCACTGGTAGTGGATGTAACAACCCAGTGGGTACTTGATGCTCTGCCTTCACTTGTTAACAAGTTAGGCATTTAGAAACAAATTCTGCCACATTTCTTTTCATACCCATCCACCAGTAATGCTCCTTTAGCCCTCTATACATTTTTGTACCACCAGGGTGCATGGTAAAAGGAGACTCATGTGCTTCCTTCAAAATGATCTGCCTCAAATCAACATCATTAGGAACACACATTCTGCCCTGGTGTAGCAATACCATCATCTCTTATTGAGAATTCTGGTTTCTTGCTCTGCTGGACTTCTTCCAACAGTCTCTGATACTTCTGATCATTCTGAGCAGCCATTCTAATATGATCAATCAATACTGGCTGTACATGCCATGCAACTGCTGTCTGCCCATCATCATTAATCTCTAAGCTGGATGCAATGATCTTAACTCATGCACCAAAGACAAAGGAGTAACCCGTAGACTTGCCATAGTCTTACGACTTAAGGCGTCAGCCACAACATTAGCTTTCCCTGGCTGATAGTCTATCAGACAATCATAGTCTTTTATCAACTCTAACCATCTCCTCTGTCTCAAATTCAACTCTTTCTGGGTGCCCAAATACTTCAAACTCTTATGATCTGTGTAGATGTAACATTTCTCCCATACAAATAGTGCCTCCAGATCTTAAGAGCAAACACAATGGCTGTAAGCTCCAAGTCATGTGTCAGATAATTCCTCTCATGCGGTTTTAGCTGGAGTGATGCATAGGTAATGACATTTCGATCTTGCATCAATACACAGCCTAACCCATTATGAGAAGCATCACTATAAACTGTGTATTCTTTACCCGATGTAGGTAAAGTCAAGACTGGAGCCTCAGTCAAACATCTCTTCAATTTATCAAAACTCTGTTGGCATTTATCCGTCCACTGAAATTTCACATCTTTTCTAAGCAGCTTAGTCAATGGAGATGCCAACATGGAGAATCCCTTCATAAATCTACGGTAGTATCTAGCTAAACCCAGAAAACTGCGAATCTCTGTGACATTTCTGGGTGGCTTCCAATTAAGGACAGCTTCTATCTTGCTAGGATCTACCTTGATGCCCTCTTCTGATACTACATGCCCCAAGAAAGATATTTCTTTCAGCCAAAATTCACACTTCGACAATTTGGCATATAGCTGTTTCTCCCTCAAAGTTTGTAGTACAATTCGCAGATGTCTATCATGCTCTTCTGCATTCCTCGAATAGACCAATATATCATCTATGAATACTACAACAAACTGGTCGAGGTATGGTCTGAAGATAGTGTTCATTAGATCCATAAAAGCAGCCGGAGCATTAATTAACCCGAATGGCATAACCAAGAACTCATAATGGCCATAGCGGGTTCTGAAGGCAGTTTTAGAAATACTCTGCTCTTGTACTTTCAGCTGATAATAACCTGATCTCAGGTCAATTTTGGAGAACACAGCTGCACCCCTCAATTGATCAAACAAGTCATCAATGCGGGGCAATGGGTATCTGTTCTTTATTGTCACCTTATTCAACTGCCAATAGTCAATGCACAACCAGAGAGTGCCATCCTTTTTTTTTACAAACAACACTGGTGCTCCCCAAGGTGACACACTAGGGCGGATAAAGCCCTTGTCAAGCAACTCTTGCAACTGCACTTTCAATTCTTCTAGCTCTGCTGGTGCCATTCTGTATGGCATTATGGAGATTGGGTCCACACCAGGCATAACATCAATTTCAAACTGCACTTCTCTTTCTGGAGGTAATCCTGGCAATTCATCAGGAAATACATCCGGAAAGTCACATACAGTAGGAATGTCCCTCAATGCTGGACTATCCACTTGGGTGTCTATCACATGTGTCAAGTACGCTTCACACCCTTTCCTAATCATTTTTTTGGCCAGTGCAGCTGAAATGATGTTTGGAGGCAATAACTGCCTCTCCCCATGTATTACTACATCACCATACTGAGGAAGACCAAAAGTGACTATCTTTAGTCTACAGTCAATCATCGCATGATGCCTGGCTAACCAATCCATGTCCAAGATAATGTCATAATCTCTGAAGGGCATTTCAATCAAATCAGACAGAAAAGTGTGTCCTTGGATCACCAAAGAACAGTCCCTATATAGCCTATTTACCCTGACCTCCTGGCCTAATGTACTAGTTACTAGCACATCATAATCCATTGGTACACACTGAATAGCAGTAGAACACATCACATTAGCACTAACATACGAATGTGTGGAGCCAGGATCAAATAACACATGTACATCTTGGTCAAGGATGGAGAAAATACCAACTACTATGTCTGATGTTTCAACCTCCTCTCTCTGACGCATGGTATATACTCTAACTAGTGCGCCACTGGATACTGGCTGGTTAACAGTGCTTTGACTCCCAGGAGTATTACCAGGACCCCTACCTCTGCCTCTACTCTACCAGCTGGCTGTGACCCTCTAGGTGCAGAGACTTGGGCTGATCCCTCAGATGTAGCAGAAGGTCCAGACCGGCGCAGACTAGTACAATCCTTAGCGAAATGTCCTCTCCCTCCATAGTTAAAACATGCACCAGTGGCCTTGAAACACACCCCACCGTGTGTTCTACCACAAGTTTGAAGGAACGGAAGCGTGAAAAACACAAGATTATACCATTGAATTCAAAAATTTTCACCTAGGGTCACATGCACCATGCAAGATTTATTTTTATCTATTTGATTTCAATGATAAACAACATATTAAAACTCTTTTAATATGTTTTTGGATCTGTATTTGCCATTTAAGATTTTAAAATTAATCAGATTAATTTTAGAACCCTAGATTAAATCAAGAACGATTACACTAACCTCTTGATGTCTTTCTGCGCCTTTGAAATCGTCTTGAGGACACGGATGTTGTCCCTCTAGCTTGTCCACACCAAGAACACCTATGGCAGCCCTTGAATAGCTTCTAAAGCTTTTTCTATTAATTAGAAAATCAAGTTCTGCCTTTTAAGAGATTAAAGATGTAAACAGGACACTAGAAACAATTTATAGTGTTCTTAATTCAAGAGATTGATGGCTAATCTCTTTGAATTGATGAGAGATGAAGAAGAATGGCTGGAGAGGCTCAAAGTGGCGTGACAATTGAGAGGAGAGGCTGCTGGTTATGTTTTCCATTCATAACCATACTTAAATAGCTAGGTTAACACATTAAACCCTAGCCACATGTCACCTTTTGATTAGCTCTAGGTTTAAGTGACCCAATCACATTGTGCCAAGTGTCAAACCTATATTTAATCTTGATTTTAATCATCTTACATGATTAAAAAATATTTGGCAAGCTTATGTGTTAAGCCATGTGTCACCATCTCATGGTACCACGTGTCACACTGTGAAATGACCAAAATGCCCATGTGTCTTAATTTTGAGTTCTTAACCCAAAATAATTATTTTCTTCTTCTAATTAATTTATATCAAATATAAATAAATTAATTAATCTCTATTAATTAATTTCTCATCAATTAAATTCATATTTAAACACTTTAAATATAAATTTAACTTATATTATACATCCAATAATCTAGATTTGGTTTCAAGTCATGCTAGGGACTTTGCAATTTTATTGCAAACCAAATCTATTTAATTAATCAATTAAACTCTTTAATTAATTAATTAAATCATATTTAAATAGGTGATAACTTGTGTATGTGTGTGACTTACTAGGCTCATCACTAATTGGCAATGAGACATGATATCAACTCTTAATATCATCAGAACTCTTTCTTACCATAAATGATTTCTCTAAATCATTTTATGAACCTCATAGACCATGGTTAACACCTAGCATAGCATGCCATGGTCACCCAATTAGTAATAAGGTTTACCTTAAATGAACCTATAATCATATGTTACCATGCACTAGAATCTCTCTGTTACAAAATCCCAACTCAAGCTGGAGTCATGGTTTATGTCAAACTCCATTTGCTATGAATATTATGTTCTCTTTTAATTCCAGTTCTTGATTAAAAGATTTTTCTCATCGAAACTCTTTTACGAATAAATCTATCTGTCTGGCCAGGAACTTGAAACATCAAGAACAATTAAATGAACATAGGATTTTATCTCTATTTACTTAGAGGAACAGATTCCATCTTGATCAACACCTACCTCCATATATAACTAGCAGGAGCCAACACATGCCCATATACCCATACATAGTACAAGTATGAAAGCAGTATCAAACTCAAACTACCTATATACAAGATAACTATGCTATCTCAGGTCTAAAGATTATATGCACTGATATGATTTATGACAAAACATTGACAAGAGTAAACTCCATGTGCTTGTCATAAGTGTCACTGGTTCGACCTACTTATCATTTATAAGTGCCTATCATGTTTGTTATATGGCATGAGACTCACCATTCCATCTTATTTATATCTCATATAAATAACTTGGGAACAAACATGAATACAATCTTTCTGGATAAGTCATGTCCTTATTATGGAGTATCCTCGATTGTGAACCTATTTATGATACTTTGTGCTAGAAATATTGTCACTCATATTCTTAACAACTTAAGAATAATATTTCTAACAAAATATCAATGGACCTTTTCTATTACACATAAATATATTATGTAAACGGAAAAGTGGAAATGCCTTTTATTATTAAAAATATGTACAAGATACATACTAAATGATATGCTCTAGGGCATACTACTAACAATCTCCCACTAGCACTAGAGCCATTCATTACAATATCTTAGACCTATCTTCTCAAGATGTCGGTCTAACTGAGTTTGTGACATAGGCTTAGTGAATGGATCAGCTAGATTTTCAGCTGATGCTATTTTCTGCATGGCTACATCGCCTTGCCCAACTATTTATCTGATAATGTGGTAGCGCCTTTCTATGTGTTTGGATTTCTGGTGAGACCTTGGTTCCTTAGCGCTCCATTGTTGTCACGATGTAATGGAGCTGACTCAATGGAAGGAACTCTGTAAGTTCATCACGAACTTCTTTATCCAAGCGACTTCCTTTGCGACATCGATGCGAGAATATACTCGACCTCGATGGTGGAATCTGCAATCGTGCTCTGTTTAGAACTCTTCCAACCGCGCACCTCCATTACAAATGAACACATATCCAGGTAGACTTTCTATCATCGATATCCGATTGGAAATCGAATCGTGATAACCATCCAATTGCAAGTCTCCACCTCCATAAATCAAGAATAAATCCTTAGTTCTTCTCAAGTACTTAAGGATATTCTTGACACTATCGATGTTCCAAACCTGATTGGATTGATACCGTTAGTCAAACTAACAGATATGCGATATCCGCCTAGTACACAACATTGCATACATTAAACTTCCAATAGCCAAGCATATGGAATCCTGCCATCTTATCTCTTTCTTCGTGTCTTTGGAGACATCTCTTTAGAAAGGTGGATACCATGTCTCACTGGTAACAATCCTCTCTTGGAATCAAGCATGTTAAACCTCTTTAACACCTTTTCCAAGTATAGACTTTGGGATAAACCAATTATTCGTTTCACTCTATCTCTATAGATGCGAATCCCAAAAATATAGGTTGCCTCCCCTAAGTCTTTCATGGAGAATGTATTTGACAACCATACCTTTATAGTCGTCAACATACCTGTATCATTACCCATCAACGATGTCATCCACATATAAGACAAGGAAAGTGATAGCACTGTCACTAACCTTCTTATATACACATGGCTCATCCTCATTTTTGATAAAACCAAAAGATTTAATGGCTTCATCAAAACGGATGTTCCAACTCCTCGAAGCTTGTTTCAACCCATAAATGGATCGCTTTAGCTTGCATACCTTGGAACCATCTTGGGATTCAAATCCCTTAGGTTGTTCCATAAAAATGTTTTCTTCAATGTATCCATTGAGAAAAGCATTTTGACATCCATCCGCCAAATCTCATAATCATAGTATGCATTATTGCTAATAAAATCCTAATTGATTTAAGCATGGCAACAAAGTAGAAAGTCTCCTCATAGTCTATTCCTTGCCTTTGGCGAAACCCTTTCGCTACTAGCCTTGCCTTATAGGTCTCTACCTTTCCATCGTAACCAATTTTCTTCTTGAAAACCCATTTGTTCCCTATAGGTACAATACCTTCAGTGGGTCAACAAGATCCCAAACTTGATTCTTATACATGGAATCAATCTGATTTCATAGCATCAATCCATTTTGAAGAGTCTATATCCGATATAGCTTCTTCATAGGTAAGTGGATCATCTCCATGATCTACTTCTTCATGAGTAGACAACTCTTGTTCTTCTTCATGAAGAAAACCATATCTCACCGTGGGTGAGATACCTGTTGTTCTACGAGGAACAATGTAGATGTTTCATTAACTGTATAGGTTGACTAGATGGATCTATATCCATCCGATGCATTGGTTGGTCGAATTCTCCAATTCTAACTCTATTTGCCTTCCTTTGCCTCCTTCTTGAACAAACTGTTCAAGAAATGTGGCATCTCTACTTATCACAACCTTTGTGAAGTTGGCAATAAAAATAATATCCAAAACTATCTTTTGGATATCCAACAAATTGACCTCTTTCTGATCTGGTCTCCAATTTATCAGTGTTCAGTTTTTTGATATAAGCTGGACAACCCCAAATCTTAACATGCTTAAGACTTGGTTTTCTTCTATGCCATATCTCATAAGGTGTGGAAGAAACTGATTTTGATGGAATCCTATTCAGAATATGCAAAGCTGATTCTAATGCAAATCCCCAAAAGGAGATTGGCATATCAGTATAGCTCATCATACTACGTACCATATCCAATAGGGTACGATTTCTCCTTTCAGATACACCATTCAGCTGTAGTGTTCCTGGAGGAGTCAGCTGAGAAACAATGCCATGCTCTCTCAAGTATTCATCAAATTCGATTTCAAATATTCACCTCCACGATCCGATCAAGAGCTTTAATATTTTTTCCTGTTTGATTTTCTACTTCAGATTTAAATTCTTTGAACTTTTCAAAGGATTCATGTTTGTATTTCATCAAATACAAATACCCAAACCTTGATTTATCATCAGTAAAGGTAATAAAATAATGAAAGCCCCCTCTAGCCATTTCTTTAAACGGACCACATACATCACTATGTGTTAGTTCCAAAATATTTTCAGCTCTTAGCCCTTGTCCAACAAAGGGTGATCTAGTCATTTTGCCCTGAAGGCAAGATTCACAAGTTGGAGTAGGCTCAGAGCCCAATGAGGATAAAATCCCCATTTTCTCCAATTTTGCAATCCTATCTTCTGCAACATAACCTAATCTTAAGTGCCAAATATATTTTGAATTTTGAGTTGATTTTCATCATGGCATTACATTCTTTTAGATTGCTATACTGAAACATTTTCTTCTTGCAATGGAAACGCTTTCTGTTGGCGGTGGACACACTTTCCATTGCCTTTATCAGCTTTAGTCTTCCTTTTCAATTTAGCTATTTTCTTGGAAGGACCAGGAATCTGAGGTTTCTTTTTCTTATTTCCCTACATCTTGTTGGACTATCCAGTAGAAGAAGATGCAACCAAAGCTACCTCTTTTCCTTTATTGCACAGCATATTCTTTTGGGCAATAACCAGCATGTTGAGTAAACTACTAAGGTGCATTCTGTTTAGTCATATGGAAATTTGTCACAAAATTCCCAAATGACGCAGAAGGGATCAAGGATCAAATCCGTTTGTAGTTGGAAATCCATGTTGAAGTCAAGATGTTCCAAGCTCAATCACCAATCATCTTGTGGACATGATCCCCAACATTACTCCCTCGGACATCCTCATACGGAATAACTGTTTAGATATCTCATACCTAGCATTCCTGCTGTGCTCACCATACAACTCTTGTAGGTGAAGGAGGATCTCACTAGCACTGCATGTTCTCATGTTGCTTCTGTAACTCATTACTCATGGAAGCAAGCATGTAACACTTAGCTCTCATATCATGCTCCTTCCACTTGTCCAAAATATCATGTTCCTCTTGTGTGGCCTCTGGAGGTAAGGGACCAGGAATATTTGAATATAGAACATATCCTATATGTTCAAGGTTCAGACAAGTTTCAAATTTCTTAGCCAATCGCATGATTAGGTCCTGTCAACTGTTGTGATTAAGTATGCTTGCAAGGATATTGGATTATGTTGGTTGTTTTGTGCTCAATTTTATCAGAAAATAAACTTCAGAAAATAACCAGATTAATTAGTAAATGTATCATGTAATTAACAAAAATGATTATGCTCTTTAAATCAAAATGGTCCTCCAACTAACTTAGCGAATCCTAAACAACCAAACTAAAAAAATTAAATCCTAGTTGGAAGGATTTCTAGTGGGTGATTGAATTCTTATAATTCTATTGATCATCCTCGGTACATCCATTATTGGAATTACAATAAACTATAAGTGAGCAACTCCTTGCCCATCACATCTCATGTGAGGTTCAATCCTTTACCTAGCCCCTAATGCTCAAAATCTCTTGTACATCCATTATTGACTTATCTTGCATTAGTTAAGTTGATCCCATTGAGCCAGTAATTATGCAAATAATTTTAATGTCCTCAGGTACATCCAATATTGGCCACCAAACCATTTACATATTTACAACATCTCATGCTTAACAATTATTCTTAAGAAAATCTCTTAAATTAATTGCATCTCATGCAACTATTTAAAATTTCTTAAAATAATTGCCCCAATGGAGGGCTTATGTTATAATTACTTTAATTATAGCATTTCCAACTTAATCATTTGTTTGGAAGATTTTATGGTCATTCTATTTACTATTAAGGTCTCACTTTGCACATTATCCATTTAGCATGCATATATCATATAATTGCATACATTCCCATACATCTCATGCATTCATGGATAAGCAGTAAATATGGTATGATCATGGACTTTCTAAAGGATTCAATTCTGAGCCACCAAGAATTGAATCAGGGCATTCCTAGGTGCATTTCATTCATTCATTTTACAAGAGTTGCTGAAGGAGTACATAATCAACACTTGATCTTGAATTCCTCCCACGGTCCCACCAATGCTCTTGACCTCCTTGAACTTCTTGCAATCCAATATTACATAGTAATCCTTGGCATACCAAGGCGAATTTACAAGAACTTAAATAAATGAAATTACAACCCAAAAATATTACAAACTTAATAATACATGCCCAAAATAAATTAAAATAAATTAATTAATTTACAATCCCAAAGAAACATAAAAGAAATAAATCCAATCACATTGGTCTTTTATAGTCCATGATCATCCATCATGCATATCACTATTTAACAATTAAATAAAACATATATACTTAAATTAAATTGAATATCTCATATTCAACTTAAAATTCCAGATTTGAATATGATTCAAATAAATTTAAAAATTCAGATTTGAATCTCATTCAAACAAATTTAAAAATTCAGATTTGAATCACATTCAAACAACTTCAAAAATTCAGATTTGAATCACATTCAAACATTTTTTAAAAAATCAGATTTGAATCACATTCAAACATTTTTTAAAAAATCAGATCTGAATTTTATTGAATCAATTTTAAAAAATCAGATTTAAATATGATTCAAACAACTTTAAAAATTCAGATTTGAATCTCATTCAAACAACTTTTAAAATTCAGATTTGAATCACATTCAAACATTTTTTTTAAAATTCTGATTTGAATCATAATTTAATTGTGTGATTAAAACAACTAATTAAACACTTTAATTAGTCAAAGAATAGGCCTTAGATCATGCAACAATTGCAGAATTAAAAGCCAAACCTTGAATCACCCATGGAACCATTGTTGCCGCCACCAATGGTGGCTTCTCCATGTGTGACGCCACATCTCATGATCCAACCAGCAATGAATCTCTTGATCTCATGATCAAACACACAATTAAATTATATAATCAACAATCTAAATGGCAAATATAGTGGCTCGATACCAATTGAAGGAACAGGCGTGAAAACACAAGATTATACCATTGAATTCAAAAATTTTCACCTAGGGTCACATGCACCATGCAAGATTTATTTTTATCTATTTGATTTCAATGATAAACAACATATTAAAACTCTTTTAATATGTTTTTGGATCTGTATTTGCCATTTAAGATTTTAAAATTAATCAGATTAATTTTAGAACCCTAGATTAAATCAAGAACGATTACACTAACCTCTTGATGTCTTTGCGTGCGCCTTTGAAATTCATCTTCGTGACACCAGATGTTGTCCTCTAGCTTGTCCACACCAAGAACACCTATGGCAGCCCTTGAATAGCTTCTAAAGCTTTTTCTATTAATTAGAAAATCAAGTTCTGCCTTTTAAGAGATTAAAGATGTAAACAGGACACTAGAAACAATTTATAGTGTTCTTAATTCAAGAGATTGATGGCTAATCTCTTTGAATTGATGAGAGATGAAGAAGAATGGCTGGAGAGGCTCAAAGTGGCGTGACAATTGAGAGGAGAGGCTGCTGGTTATGTTTTCCATTCATAACCACACTTAAATAGCTAGGTTAACACATTAAACCCTAGCCACATGTCACCTTTGATTAGCTCTAGGTTTAAGTGACCCAATCACATTGTGCCAAGTGTCAAACCTATATTTAATCTTGATTTTAATCATCTTACATGATTAAAAAATATTTGGCAAGCTTATGTGTTAAGCCATGTGTCACCATCTCATGGTACCACGTGTCACACTGTGAAATGACCAAAATGCCCCTGTGTCTTAATTTTGAGTTCTTAACCCAAAATAATTATTTTCTTCTTCTAATTAATTTATATCAAATATAAATAAATTAATTAATCTCTATTAATTAATTTCTCATCAATTAAATTCATATTTAAACACTTTAAATATAAATTTAACTTATATTATACATCCAATAATCTAGATTTGGTTTCAAGTCATGCTAGGGACTTTGCAATTTTATTGCAAACCAAATCTATTTAATTAATCAATTAAACTCTTTAATTAATTAATTAAATCATATTTAAATAGGTGATAACTTGTGTATGTGTGTGACTTACTAGGCTCATCACTAATTGGCAATGAGACATGATATCAACTCTTAATATCATCAGAACTCTTTCTTACCATAAATGATTTCTCTAAATCATTTTATGAACCTCATAGACCATGGTTAACACCTAGCATAGCATGCCATGGTCACCCAATTAGTAATAAGGTTTACCTTAAATGAACCTATAATCATATGTTACCATGCACTAGAATCTCTCTGTTACAAAATCCCAACTCAAGCTGGAGTCATGGTTTATGTCAAACTCCATTTGCTATGAATATTATGTTCTTTTAATTCCAGTTCTTGATTAAAAGATTTTTCTCATCAGAAACTCTTTTCTGAATAAATCTATCTGTCCTGGCCAGGAACTTGAAACATCAAGAACAATTAAATGAACATAGGATTTTATCTCTATTTACTTAGAGGAACAGATTCCATCTTGATCAACACCTACCTCCATATATAACTAGCAGGAGCCAACACATGCCCATATACCCATACATAGTACAAGTATGAAAGCAGTATCAAACTCAAACTACCTATATACAAGATAACTATGCTGTCACAGTTCTAAAAATAATATGCACTGATATGATTTATGACAAAACATTGACAAGAGTAAACTCCATGTGCTTGTCATAAGTGTCACTGGTTCGGCCTATTTATCATTTATAAGTGCCTATCATGTTTGTTATATGGCATGAGACTCACCATTCCATCTTATTTATATCTCATATAAATAACTTGGGAACAAACATGAATACAATCTTTCTGGATAAGTCATGTCCTTATTATGAAGTATTCTCGATTGTGAACCTATTTATGATACTTTGTGCTAGAAATATTGTCACTCATATTCTTAACAACTTAAGAATAATATTTCTAACAAAATATCAATGGACCTTTTCTATTACACATAAATATATTATGTAAACGGAAAAGTGGAAATGCCTTTTATTATTAAAAATATGTACAAGATACATACTAAATGATATGCTCTAGGGCATACTACTAACAAAGTTTTACACTGTCGTACTGATAGAGCTCCTCGGGGTGCTTGCTCGGTCTGCTGACCAGATCGGGGTGGTCTTTAGCCAGAGAAGCTGCCTCTGCCAGATCTATGGGAGCTGGATCCCCCAAACTGTTTCCTCTTCCCAGAACTACTCTCAGGTGCTTGTCCAGTAGTCTTTTCAGTCATCTCTTTCTCTTGTGTACCCTTCTTCACTGCCCCTTCTGATTCTATCCTTTCCAGTTCCAGGGCATGTGAAATCAACTCAGCGAAATTCTGATGTCGGAAACCCACAACTTGCATTCTTAGATTCGGCCTTAACCCAGACTCAAACCTCTTACATCTGTCTCTGGGGGTGGAGACTAAACTTTTTGTGACACCCCTTACCCGTCTACAGTATATCTAAGTAAGATATGTCACACGGTGTACCAGAACACTCTATTTAATCTTAATCATTTTTATTCTTCTTTAATTAATTTTTATCATAGTTTTGAATATAACTTGTGAAATATAATTCATTTAAGTCATTTATTGAAATTATAATTTATTTGAGGTTCCGAAAATTTTATAGAAAATCCGGCAGAGTACAGGCTAAAAATGCAGAAAACAGTTCTTCGAAACCTGTGAAAAACACTTCCAATATTTTCAATCAATCCCAAACTCCATTTCATCAACAAAATCTCAAGATGTTTTTCAACAACATTTCCATTTCTCAATCATTCATCTCATATGATAATCATGTAAAAGTCATAAATAAATGTTCACTTTTTCATTCATAAACACAATTTCTACTATTTACATTAATACCAAAATACATTACATAAGTTTCAATTACATATGAGAAAATAAAATTTAATTACAAAATATCAAAATAAAACCTAGTGTCCTACCAATGTACTGATGACGGTGAGGTGACACGGATACTATGCAGAGCTGCAGGAGGTCTCACCCAGTCTGTGGTCTACTGAGCTCTCACAAGATCTCTCGGAACCTACGCGTGGCAAAAGCAACGCGCTAACCAATAATGCTTAGTGGTGCCAATAATAAAATAAAAAGAAATAACAGAAAATAAATATGCAGTGAATGTATTGATATTTTATTGCAAATAAATTTTCGATGAGTATTTGTAGTCTTGCTTATTTTGTGCTTGTTATATTCATTATTTCATTAAATTTATCCACTTTCATTTTTGGTTGCCCAAGTAACCTATACTGAAAGACTGGACTGGATAAACGGGTAAACTGGCACTGGGTATCAAGTACCTTGGGCCATCACACCATCGGTCACATATGTGTCTCCCGGTGTACAACAAAACAGCTAATAAGCTGTAATAACATTAGGCACAAGGCCAAGTATCAACATAAAGTCAGAATGGCTAAAAGCCATGAAATCACAGAATGGTATAATGCCATGTGCAGTACTGCTAACTGAACCCTATTGGCATGCCAAACAATCCAAACCAATCTTGTTAGGTATACTAGGGCATTTGACACTTTTGAATTTTTTAATTTTTGAATTTCAAGTTTTGGTGTTACTATTTCCTTCATTAGTCAACAAAAAATGTTGACTTTTGCATAGAAAATAGGTACATTGGTTTTAACACTCCCAACATACCACATTTTGCATTCAAAATTTGTTGCTATTGGTTACCAATACCATTTCTAAGCTTAAAATTAATGGAGCAGAATTTTCAGTTTTCATACCCTATCTTTACTGTTCCATTAGTTACTGTTGCAGTGGGAATTTGGAAAAATGATAAACATGAAAGTTGTTCTTTGTTTTGTCTAATTGAATTTATTTTTTCGAATCACTCCATTTGGAGTTTTGTAACTCAAGTTATGGTCCAAAAACCATAACTGGCTGGATTAGAATTTTTCTGGACTGACAATATCTACAGTGCAGTGAATAGTGACTGCAACTCCCTTTTTGGATAGGTTCTGGTCATAATTTGGGGTGGGTTTCTTCATGAAAGTTGTTGGTCCATATCTTAGCTTGTTGCTGGTAAAATTTCAGGTCAATTGGGCCATTCTACACTGAGTTATGGCCAAATGAACAATTACTGTTCATTCCGTCATTCTGCAGAAACAGGTTGCAGGACACCAGGATTGGGGCAAGTTTTTGGTCCACTTGGTTTGGTCTTATGGGCATGGTTTCTTCACCAAAGTTGTGCCATTATGTGTCTAGTTTCATGTCCAATTGGCCAAACACCAATTGAACCTCTACAATTCAAGTTGTGGCTGTCCAAACCTGCTGGGCTCATGTCCAATTCTGCAGGTCACCTAGGGCAGCCACACTAAACTTAAATCCTATCACTAAACACACTTTATTTCTTGTTTACCAATAGACAAATGGTCAGTAATTGACCATTAAAACTTTAGTTTATGTCCATTTTCATCCACCAAAATTAAATTTCAAAACCCTAACCCTAATTGACCAAGCCTCCAATTCATGCATCTTACTCCTAATTTGCTATACTAATCATATAATTTATAAGAGGGGCAGCTAATATGTCACTTTAAACCAAAGAATTCTCCTAACTCTAACTCATGTCAAGGCTGCCAAAATTTCATGGAATATAACCATGCTTCATTAATTCAATTTTTATCAAATTTTCAACTTAACTTAGCTCAAATTCATGATTAGAAAGATGTAAAAGAAAAGAATATGGCACTAACCTTAGTAGGGCATAATTTTCTATTATTAATTCTTCACTTTCTTTTGTTTTCTTGGCTGCCAAACACCTTCCCAAGTGGTGTAGATAAATTTTAATGAAGGTATCTTAGGGTTTGGTGGAGAGAAATCAAGGTTTTGGGAGAGAAAAATGAAAGAAATTTTTTAAATGGATGAGAGGAGTTCCGGCTGGTTTTTGGGAAGAAGAAGAAGACAGATTTTTCTTTCCAATTTTGCCTCATTTAACTCTTTTTAATTGGCTTGGTGAGTTGTGATTGGTGGAGACCTAACTAATGACATCATGTGATGTCATAATTCCACTTTTCTTTCATTTTTCTTTTCTTTTCTTTTCTTTTCTACTCATTTTCAATTCAATTTTTAGCAATATTTATTCATATTTTAGATCATAGTACTTATTTACTTAACTGGACAAGTCGGCCAAAAATCGCCTCTGAAGGCGAAATGACCAAAATGCCCTCCGTTTGGCTTAACGGGTCAAAATTGTCTGTATCGATTGAAAAATTTTTCTAAATATTTTCTTAGCATTCTAATGCCATAGGAACCTCAATAACCCTTCTCTGGAGTCCCAAAAATTATTTTATGAATTTTTCCCTGGGTCTAGGGCTCCTAGTTGCGAGAACCGTAACTTCCCACTAGGTTACTCATCGCTAGGGCACCGGCTCATTTAACTTGGTTGTATTTTATTTCTAAAATTTTTCCTAAATTTTTCTTATTAATATTTGAGTTAATTATGGTTCCTCACTTTAGTTTAAATATTTTTTCGAATGTTCTAGCTGTCCAGTCCGACACTGGTCACCGGAACAGTAGAATGTACAGAGTTGCTACAGGGAGGGTGTTACACTTCTAGTGTAGTGGCTCAGTTGAGAGAAGTCTCTCTCATATTCTGCTATGGTTCTGTCCCCTTGTTTCAAACTCAAGAATTCTTGCAATTTCATATCTACATACACATCAGGAATCCATTTCTGCCTGAATTCCCTCAGGAAGTCTGTCCATGTCAGCACAGGTGGCTCAAATAGGCTGTGGGGGATGGTATTCCACCATTCATATGCATCCCCTTGCAGAAGAGATACTGAATATTCAAATTTTAATTCTTCAGTACACTGCACCTTTCTGAAAACTCGTTCCATTCTTTCCAACCACTGTTCTGCCTCCAATGGATCCACAGTGCCTTTAAACTCGGTGGTACCAAATTTCATCAATTTTTCATATTGTCGAGCTGAGGGCTGTGGTTGTGCCACAGGTACTTGCATCTGAGCTTGGGGTGGCACATTTCCTGCCATTTGCTGGAAAAACGCAGCCATCTCTTTGCATAAACCGAGCAGGAACTGTAGGCTGGAGTAGGAGCTGGAGTAGCTGACCCACTCACGTTCTGGAGTGCTGGGGCTTCCCCTTGAGCCTCAGCCTCAACAGATTGTTCTACGGAATGATCTCCTTCTTCCATTCTGTTTTCTCAAATTTTCTACTTCCTGAGATCAAACACAAGGAGGTTGACCTCCATTAGTGCATATTCATGATGTAAATATGTTATATGTATCAATTAAAGACACTTGAGCAGTTGTACTTATCAAAGAAATGTTCACATAAATAGTTAAAATTCATTGCAAAACCATGCTCTGATACCACTAAAACATGTCACACCTTACCCCTCTGTAAGGCATAACATGATCCCGTAGACTACCTAATGAACTATCGAACTTCATCTACCGATAACTCATTAAGTACCCTACAAGGGATTTTAAAATAATTTTCTTAGATTTGGAAGTGGTGAGCATTTTGGTAAGAATTAAAATTATTTATTCAAAGCTTAAATACTAGTAAAAATTTTTATTCATTTTAATTTTTCCGCAAATTTTATAAAAATTTTGACAGAATTTTGTCTATATTTTGAGAAAACAGTTATTCAAAAACCTGTAAAAAACACTTCCAATAAATTTTCTACAATTCTCAACCACCAAATAATTTCAAGTCAACTCAAAATTTTGAAAACAAACCATTTCAAATAATTCCATCAACATAGTATGCACAAATTAAATTTACAGATATAAAATCCAAAAATAATATTATTACAATTTATTATATAACTGCTCACTTTACATTGATACTTATGACATTACAGTATTTACATCAAAATAATTACAAGGGTATAAAACAATACCCGTACAAAAGGGATCAAGAAGTTCTTGTCAATCCCGCAGCTCACTCTGCTGCTTTCTCCTTGCTCTTATCTGCGACAGTAAATTAAACTATCGCTGAGTATAAAAATACTTAGTGGTGCACAATAAAAATTTAAAATACAATACATAAATCATTCATTGACAAAACACAATTTAAATATTTCTCAAATTATCAAAACTCATAATAACACAATTTAGTCAAATAATTTAAGAAACACAGTGTTGCCAATTCATACACAACTTAAGCCATGACACAAAATTTTCGATCAACGCCGTGTTGTACACCACGACAAAGCAATCTACAACCCCACTAATCAAAATCAATGAGGGAGGTGGCCAGCTAGCTAATGAGTACTCATCCGATCTATAACCTCAATTGGTAAACTAGAGAGGGAGGAAAGATAATCGATCTCATCCCATAAATGGAGGAGGAATAATAAGATACTGTCATGCTAAGTGTGAATCAAAAATTAATTTCAAACATTTTATTCAAATGATTCGTGAGAAATCCAATAAATTTCTAAAGTCATAATTTCATTCATAAGATGGCAACACAATTCATAATTAACTTCAAATTTTCATAAATCACAATAAATCAATTTTTTAATGACAAAAGGCTCAAATAAGGTTTATTGTGCACAAAACTGACGTGAGTCGCCTCTAGGCCTTGACTCAGTCTCTCAGACTTTCTAAGTCTTTTTTAGCTGAAACACACAGTTTCACAGTGTTTCAGTACCATAACTTAGCATAAATCCAAAAATAAATTTAACTTCACTTTTACCTAGCTCTAATGTGCTAAACTCGACGTTCTTGAAATTTTTGTGTTTCAGGTTACTATTCACTACATTATTCAAGTCAAATTGTTGACTTTCTAAGGTTTAATAGGTATGAGAATTCCAACTTCACCCACATACTACATTTTGGTCACCAAACTTGTTGGTTTTGGTCATTTTCTCAAAACTTAGGTCTTTTAGGCAAAATTGCCAAATTTTTAGTTTTGGTGTCTAAGGTTGCACTGTTCCATTGGTCACTTTTCTGTTGGAATTTGGCAAAACTTCCTTCATAGAAAATGTTCCCTATTGTCTTAAGTTTATTCTCCTTTTTTAATCACTCCAATTGGAGTTTTGTAGCTCAAGTTATATCCAAATTACGATTACTGTTCATGCTACAGATTTTAATTCTGGCATATTATTGATCCAACTTCGTTTAGCAATTTGATCAAGTTAAGTCCATAATTTGGTTTAATTTTCTTCATATGAAATGTTTTACTATGCCTTAGGTTTCCATCGGTTCAAGAATCACATAAATCGGAGTTTTCTAGAGAGAGTTATAGCCATTGAAACTTTACTGTTCATATGGTAAATCTGCAGTCTACAGATTCAGTGATCCAACTTTGCTTAGTAATTTGATTGGGTTAATGGCATAATTTGGGTTGGTATTCTTCATGAAAGTTTTAGATCTACATATCATCTAACCACTGGTAAAATTTTAGGTCATTTTGACCTGGCTAGCTCGAGTTATGACCAAATGAACAAACATTGTTCATTTGGTCAGTTTGTGCAGGGTAGCCTGCAATTTTCCAAATTTGGTCAATTTGTTCACTAGGTTTTAGTCACTTTTTGGGCATACTTCCTAAATGAAAATTATGTCATTTAGTGCCTATTTTCATTTCCAATTGGTCTCATACCAATTGGGCTTGTAAAATTTCATCTTTGGTCCCTCAAAGTTTACTTGGTCATGCTGCCACACTTCCTCCGAATTTGACTTTAATTTCAACACTTCTAACACACTTAATCAGGTCACAAATGACCATTTTCACTTCACATTAGGTCAAAGACACCATTTACAAGTTTCTCATATTTTTGGTCTCTAAACCCTAATGTCCAAAACCCTAAGTTTGTCCAATCTTCACAATTTATGTAATATAAATATACAATTCACATATATAATATCCATTCACCAAGATTTCATGTTTAACCTAACTAAATATCATCAAAACCTTAGGATTCCATGGCTGCCACACTCTCTCTTCCCTTATTTAAGCATGGTTTCCTTTATTTCTAGTGTAATTCAACTACTTAATTATGAATTTAAACATAATATTAAAAACTAACCACTAACCTCTTTTGTTGAATTTATCCCTCTTCAAATCTCCTTTCTTTCCTCTTCTTTTTGTTGTCAATAGTTTTATCAAGCTTCAAAAACAAAGTTTAATGAAGGAATTTGTGAAATTTATGGTTGGTTTTGGGGTTTAAGAAGCTTGAGAATAAGCTTCCATGGAGGTTTAACAATGGAGAGGGAGAGAGAAATGGGAGACGTCCACTTTGGGAAGAAGAAGGACTTTTGTTTTTTTTTTTTCTTTTCTTTTCTTTTATCTTTTTATGTCTTAGGAAGACCCAAAAATTTCAATTAAGTAAATATATTAAGTATCATTTTTATGGCATCATGCATGAGGTCATGCATGATGTCATCACCTTTTGACTTTTCCATTTTCTTTTTTTTTCCTATTTATTTTTCTATTAGTTCTTTAATTTAATTCTCGATTCTGAAATTTTTTTTTCTCCGATTTTATTTGACAGTTAGGTCAGGAGTCAGCTCTCGGGGTCAATTGACCAAATTGCCCCTCGCCGATTCATCCCGGTTTGTAAATAATTCAGTATTTCTTTCGGCTCCCTGACCTAATTATTTGACTGGCTTAACAGTTCTTTTTCGTGATTTTCTTTTTTCCACTGTGTTCGTAATAGTCTTAAGGACAGCAGGGTCACATTTTACGGTTCGAAATTTGAGTTTAAAATGGCTTCGCAGTCGTTCCCGAGACGGTCACCCATCGCTGTGACTCTCGGCTCGTTTAACTTCTTATGTTCTGTTTTTCTTATTTATACTTAACTAATTGACAATTACTAATTATTTGTATTTATAACTTCTCTAGTTGTCTTAAGTGTGGTTCTAATCCCCTTAATTGTCCGGACCGACACAGATCACCGGAACAGTGAAATACACCAAGCTATACAAATAGGGGTATTACACCACTTGTCGAGAGTTTCGCGGCAATACCAATTTCAAAATTTTCCGACACCATTTTTCGGTGGGTCCTGCGAAACTTCGTAATATTTTTCTGAGCACTAAATGAGCTTAGAAAATTTCGTAAAAATTATACTAACCCCCGTGTTGTGGGCTTCGTGTAGGTACCTTTAATTCGTGGAAATTCAGCGGTTGCCCGGGTTTGTAAATTTCGGGCCGGGCAGACAGGCTACTTAAAAAGTCTTGGAATTGGGTCGAGATTTTGGCTACCCCATTATTGTCAAACATCCCGAGCGCGTTCCTGATCGGCATAAGTAAACCTTAACCTTACTTTTCTTAATTATCTAGTGCTTGAATTGGATTAAAAATTCATAAAATATTCGTGGTAGCTTAGAAAATTATAACTCCTTTTGCATTAGATTAGTAATAATGCTAAGGACCGCGGGGCAAGGTTTTAGAATTTTTAGAGCTCATTTGGGTAGTTTTTGAAAATGGGTTAATTATAAGGACTAAACTGTAATTTTTCATATTGTGATTGTTGACTATTTGGATAGGCCCAGGAGGGGCTATATGATATGATTGAGTTGTGGGTGTACGGTTTGTGGATATAGAAGTGCGTTTTAAGCCCTTTTGCAGTTGGATAGGTCCTAGGTATAGGGGAGCTCTGCCAGATTTTCGATACAACTTAGGACATCTTTGATCTTTTTTTAGTTTGTATTGAGTCATATGTATTAAATAATTATAATAAAATTATCAAGTGAGCCGGGACAGCCTTCCTCCTCAGCCTAGCCGCTATAGTGACTTCAATTAAGTCAGTGAGTAAAATATTAATTTTAATTGTAATTTCGATATTATTATATGTTCAAGCATGCCCATGCATCACTTATAAATATGTATCTATGTAGTTAAATACTAGGCATATTTTATATTGCATTCATAAATGTTAAAGTGTCATGGATATTGTTTGTGGTAATTTAGAACAGTGTGTGCGTTTGGCGTGCGTGCGATATGGTATTGCATATAGACAGGACGGGTAGACACGGCTTGAGAGACACTCGCTGAGACCCCGCATTTGGTTTAGTAAGTGAAAGTCCGACTTGAGAGACACTCACTGGCAGAGGTTGGATTAAGAGTGCTGTATAGGAGATCAGCTCCCATATATGTATTGTTTGACAGTGTTGGGTGTGTGAGTGCTCCAAATTGCCTTTTTGATGTGATTTGTATGAAATTTATGACGATGCTGCATTTTTCTCCACAGGGTACATTAGCTTTAGACAGCTATAGAGATTATAGTTAAAATTGATATTTTACTCTCTGAGTCGAACACTCACTCCTGTTCATCTATTTTTCCAGGCTACAGGAGGATTATTATTGTGGCTAGCCTACTCTTCTTCTTTGTAGGTCCATTGATAGTATTTAATATAATTTGTATAATTGTGTTAAATTTTAGACTCCGCATGTGTTAGAAGCACTTATTTTATTTGGGCCTGTATTATAAAAGTTATGTTGGACCTATAAGATTATTAATTATATGCATGATGGGATTAGATGAGGGACCTGAGCTTCCATTTGAGGTATGACCTTTTTATTATGTGGAGGGTGAGCTGAGCTCCCCAATTTATTAAATATTGTATTTACAGGTCGGACGAGTCAAAAACTCCCCGTTAAATGGTCCATTTTATGGCTGAACTCTGTCCGGTTGAATTCTTCAAATTGGGCCTAAATGGGCCTTAGAGTTGGGTTGAGGAATAGTTAGGCTTACTACGGGCCTTAGGGGCTTTAGGCTGGCCCAGGTCCCAGTGCTAGTCCGGCCCATAGGTTGGGTTGTGACAAATGTGGTATCAGAGCTTAGGCTCTAGATTCATAGGGAATATTTGTCTAAAGTGTTGGGAAGAGTCTAATAGGAGTCACATGCGGAGAATAGGGTCCACATTCGTCTTGAATTGTCATATTTGCTTCTAGTTTCTGCTTTATATAATTGTGTGTAAATATAAGTCTATAGAGTTGTGTAATATACCGTTTTGAAATTTTATGGGCTAATGCTGATAAATTTGAGGAAAATGCATAGAAGCAGAAGAGCTGCCACTGCACCAGAACCGAATGTGCCTGACGAGGTGTCAGCACAAGATGAGGCGCCTAGCCCGAGGAGGCGAGGTAAGAGGCCTAGAACTGCTCAAGTAGAAGAGCAGCTGCCACCAGTTCAGGATCAATTTTTTATGGCTCAGGGTCCTGTGGACCCAATGGCAGCTACCTTAGCCGGATTGCAGAGAACCATCGATATGATGGCACAGTATATGGTCCACCCTCCCCAACAGCAGCAGCCCACTGCACCAAGAGGGGAACCTTACAAACAAATAATTAATTTCAAGAAGTTGGTGGCTGGTACTTATGATGTGTCAGACGATGCTTATCGATTTTTGGATTTCTGCAAACAGGCAGGGATGGAGTTGCAGTTGACTGATAGGAGGCTTATAGAGTGTGTGCAATATGTATTAGGGCGAGTACCAAAACAGTGGATGACAGACTACGTACTACCTCGTATTAAGGGATTATCTTGAACCCAGTTTGTGGAACTGTTTATCAATAGGTTTGTGCCAGAAAGTTTCAGAGATCAAAAGCAGTGGGCCTTTAAGGCCTTAAGGCAGAATGACAGATCTGTAGATGAATATGCTACAAATTTCTGGAACTGAGCAGATATGCCCCTACGGCTGTGGCTACAAAAAGCATGAAGGTAAAAAGGTTCCTAAAGGGGTTGGACAGGAGGTATGCAAACCTGGCCATGATGTCTTATCAGTCTTTTGATATAGTAGTTGATCAAGCCCGACAGATTGAGATTAGCTATACAGGAGATGACATTGGAAGAGCAAAGAAGAATAGAGCAGAAGGTTCTTCAGGTGTTCCCTACACGGGTACTATGGATAGTGGCAGCCAAAGTCACTACAGAGGAAGAGGTAGAAGCAACAAGAAGGGTGGTTTTAAACATAAATCTCGAGGATTCAGACCAGGGTAAGGATCCAGCAGTGGTCACAGTTCGGGTTATAGCAGTTCTGAGTCTGGTTCAGGATCCTCCTTTACACATTGCACACAGTGTGGAAGAGGACATTCAGGACCTTGTATGATGGGTTTAGGGGTATGTTTCAGATGTGGCCAGCAGAGTCACTTTGCTAGAGAATGTCCAGTGTTCAGCGAGCCACAGATGGGGTCACAAGGTTCTGTTGTGAATGTTCCTCGTCAGTTGTATCTTGGTGCTTCTAGCATAGCAGGCAATCAATTCAGTGGCCAACAGGGCCGAGGACAAGGAGGACATGGATTTGGAGGCAGTTTAGGAGGTAGAAGTCAATATTAGGGTTCTACAAAGCAGGGTAGGGGTCAAGCTCGGGTTTTCACCCTGACCCACCAGGATGCTCAGGCTTCCAATGCAGTTGTGGCAGGTATTCTTCTAGTCTGTTCCTATGAGGCTTGTGTTTTGATAGATCCAGGTGCTACGCACTCATTTGTCTCCCCAGTTTTTGCCATGAGATTGGGTAGGAACCCTACAACTTTAGGATGCCCTTTGTCTGTAGCTACCCCGCTTAGTGATAATATAGATGTAGATATGGTTTTTCCAGGTAGTCCAGTAGTAGTGGATGGAAGAATCCTCCCAGCAGACTTGGTTCCTCTACCAGTAATGGATTTCGATGTAATTTTGGGAATGGATTGGTTGACAACTCATTATGCCGCTTTAGACTACAGGAACAAAAATGTGTATTTCCACATACCTGGTGTGGAAGAGTTTAGCTTTGATGGTGAGAGGACCGTGGCTCCATATAATTTGGTGTCAGCAATTATTGTTAGAAAAATATTGAAGCGTGGATGTCAAGGGTATTTGGCATTGGTGAGAGATACATCAGTAGAAGGTGTCAACATGGAAAATGTTCCTGTTGTTAGAGAATTCATGGATGTCTTCCCTGAGGAGCTTCCAGGGTTGCCACCAAGAAGGGAAATAGAGTTCTGCATCGATGTTGTGCAGGGTACAAACCCCATATCAATGCCGCCTTACAGGATGGCACCAGCAGAATTAAAAGAGCTAAAAGAGCAACTACAGGAGCTTTTGGACAAGGGTTTCATACATCCGAGCACTTCACCCTGGGGTGCTCTTGTTCTATTTGTGAGAAAGAAAGATGGGTCATTGAGGTTGTGTATTGACTATAGACAGATGAACAAGGTGACTGTGAAGAATAAGTATCCACTTCCTCGGATCGATGATCTATTTGATCAGCTCCAAGAGGCTAGATTCTTTTCCAAGATAGACCTACGATCAGGCTACCATCAGTTGAGAATCAGGAATGAGGATGTGTCCAAGACAACATTCAAGACAAGATATGGTCATTATGAGTTCTTAGCGATGTCTTTTGGACTCACTAATGCACCAGCGGCCTTCATGGACTTGATGAACAGAGTGTTCAGGCCATTCCTGAACTATTTTTTCATTGTATTCATATATGACATTTTGGTATACTCTCGGACTGAGGAAGAACACATGTGGCACTTAAGGATGGTGTTGCAGATTTTGAGGGAGCATCAGCTATATGCCAAATTTTCAAAATGTGAATTTTGGCTAGAAAGTATCTCATTCTTGGGACACGTGGTTTCTAGTGAAGGCATTCAAGTGGATCCCAAGAAAATTGAGGCTGTAACTGATTGGCTTAGGCCTATAACAGTCACAAAGTGTGAAGTTTTCTGGGCCTAGCTGACTACTATAGTCATTTTGTGCAGGATTTTTCCAGGATAACAACTGCCCTAACTAATTTAACTCGGAAGAATATTCCATTCATTTGGACAGATGATTGTGAGGAGAGTTTCCAGAAGCTTAATGTAACACCCTCACTGTAGCAATTCCGTATATTCTACTGTTTCGGTGACCGATGTCGGTCCGAATAGCTAGAACGTCTAGAAAAATATGTAGATTAGAGTGAGAAGTCATAAATAACTCAAATAATAATAAGAAAAATTTAGGAAAAATTTTAGAAATAAAATATAATCAAGTTAAATGAGCCGGTGCCCTAGCGATGGGTAACCTAGTGGGAAGTTGCGGTCCTCGCAGCTAGGAGCCCTGAACTCTGGAGAAAATTCATGAAATAATTTTTGGGACTCCAGAAAAGAGTCATTGAGGTTTGACCGACTTGTCCAGTTAAGTAAATAATTATTATGAAATAAAATATAAATAAATATTGCTACAAATTAAATTGAAAATGAGTAGAAATAAAAGAAAAAAAAATGAAAGAAAGCTTAATAATTACATCATGCTTGGGTAAGCATGAGGCAATTAAAAGCCCTCCACCGATCAACATTGGACAACTATATAATAAAATAATAAAAAGGAGATAAATGAGACAAATTAACAAACAAATCTACATCTTCACCATGGACAACAGAATCAGGAAAGAGGAGAGGAGGAAAAAGAAAGAAAGAAAGGAAGAAGGAGAAGAAGAGAAGGGAAGAGGGAGTTGGTGCTGATTTTTTTTCCTAAGTTTCTCTAGTAAGAAAGAACACTAACAAGGGGAAAAGAAGGGTTTTGGTATAAGATACAAGAATTAAAAAGAGAGGAATGGAGAAGGAGGTGAACAATAGCAGAAATAAGAGTTCAGCAAGGGCAGCATGTTTATCTTCCGTCCGGGCGAGTTTGGCTCAACTTGTACCATTGATTTTTGGATATGTTTGAGGTATGTATGTGTAGAAGTTATGGTTAAAATTTGGTGATTTTTCAACGGTTGGATTTGGAGAAATATATTGTTGAACACAAGCTGTATGCAAGTTGAATTTAGAATTTTGGCTACTGAAATTTGAGAAAAATAAATAGTTAGGATTCTTATAAAATTATGAAATTTGGTACAAATGATGTTTGGGATGTTGAAGCTATTGTGTTAAAATATGGTGAATTTTAGACTTGTGGTTTATGAGATATAAATTGTTTTGCATGAGCTGTCTGAGTAAAACTGATTTCTGCAAAAATTCATATTTTGAAGGGTTGAATGAATATTTTGATATCTCATGATATAGAGATGATTTGATGCTAAAATTTTTAATGATGTTGTATAGGGATGTCTTGAATATATGGTTAAAATTTATGATTTATCTGACAGTTAGATCATTATATATATATTTGAATGCACAAGCTGCCAGATTAGGTATTAATGGTTTGTGGATTTGAGATTTATGATAGGAGTTTAGTCCAATTTAAGGGAAAATGCTGTTGAATTTTTATTAGATATTTAATTTGGGAAAGTAAAGTTATAATTGATTATGATTATTATGATTCTAAGAGAAATCTTGAAGAATAACAAGCTCAAGTTTGGTTTCAAAAAGGTTAGTGCTAATTTTACCTTTCTCCTTTTTCTAACTTTGAAATGTAGTAGAATTATAAGGAAATTACTTGAAAAACCAAAGAAAATGTCCATGAAGAAACAACATAAAAATTTCGGCCAACCTTGGTACGTGGCTAGCTTGATGTGTTTGATGAGTTTATACATGTTTATGAATGATGAAGGATGCTTATGTATGCATTAGTAGGGAAGATTGAATGAGTTGCATGAATTAGGGGAGAAGGTGAAGGAGAGGAAGCGTGAAAAAAATAAGTTTAAATCAATAAATTCAAAAATTTTTCATTTAGGGTCACATGCATCATGCAAGATTTATTTTTATCTATTTGATTTCAATGATAAACAGCATATTAAAACTCTTTTAATATATTTTTGGATCTACATTTGCCATTTAAGATTTTAGAATTAACAGATTAATTCATTAAAACCCTAGATTAGATCAAGAACAAGTGCACTAGTCTTTTGATGCTTTGGCACCTTTGGGATGTGCCTTAGGACACCAGGTGTTGTCCCTCTAGCTTGTCTATACCAAGATCACTAATGGCAGCCCCTTGAACAACTTCTAAAGCTTTTCCAATCAATTAGAAAATCAAGTTTTGCCTTTCAAGAGATTACAGTTGTAAACAGGACACTAGAAATGATTTCTAGTATTTTTAATTCAAGAGATTGTTTGCTAATCTCTTTGAATTGATGAGAGATGAAGAAGAAGAGAAGGGAGAGGCAGCCAAGGATGGCGGCACCAAAGAGAATGAGCAGCTTATTATTTTTTCTTTTCATAACAACACATTATATAGCTAGGTCACCACTTAAAACTCTTGCCACATGTCACCTTTTGATTAGCTCTAGATTTAATTGACACAATCACATTGTGCCAAGTGTTAAACCTGTATTTAATCTTGACTTTGATCATCTTACATGATTAAAAGATATATGACAAGTTTATGTATAGTGTCATGTGTAACCATCTCATGGTGCCACATGTCACCCTGTGAAATGACCAAAATACCCATGTGTCTTAATTTTGAGTTCTCAACCCAAAATAATTATTTCTCTTCTTCTAATCAATTTTTATAAAATATAAATTAATTAATTAATCTTTATTAATTAATTTCTCATTAATTAAATTCATATTTAAATACTTTAAATATAAATTTAACTTATACTATACATCCAATAACTTAGATTTGGTTTTAAGCCATGCTAGGGACTTTGCAATATAATTACAAACCAAACCTATTTAATTAATCAATTAAACTCTTTAATTAATTAATTAATTAATTAAACCATATTTAATTTGGTGATTACTTGTGTATGTGTGTGACTTACTAGCTCATCACTAATTGGCAATGAGACATGATATCAACTCTTAATATCATCAGAACTCTTTCTTACCATGAATGATTTCTCTAAATCATTTTATGCACCTCATAAACCATGGTTAATACCTAGCATAGCATGCCATGGCCACCAAATTAGTAATAAGGTTTACCTTAAATGAACCTATAATCATATGTTACCATGCACTAGAATCTCTCTGTTACAAAATCCCAATTCGAGCTGGAGTCATGGTTTATGTCAAACCCCATTTGCTATGAATATTATGTTCTCTTTTAATTTCAGTTCTTGATTAAAAAGATTTTTCTCATCAGAAACTCTTTGCTGATTAAATCTATCTATCCTGGCCAGGAACTTGAAACATCAAGAACAATTAAATGAACATAGGATTTTATCCCTATTTACTTAGAGGAACAGATTTCATCTTGATCAACACCTACCTCCATATATAACTAGTAGGAGCCAACACATGCCCATATACCCATACACAGTACAAGTATGAAAGCAGTATCAAACTCAAACCATCTATATACAATATAACTGTGCTATCTCAGGTCTAAAGATTATATGCACTAATATGATTTATGACAATACATTGATAAGAGTAAACTTCATGTGCTTGTCATAAATATCACTGGTTCGGCCTACTTATTATGTATAAGTGCCTATCATGTTTGTTATATGGCATGAGACTCATCATTCCATCTTATTTACATCTCATATAAATAACTTGGGAACAAACATGATTACAATCTTTTTGGATAAATCATATCCTTATTGTGAAGTATCCTTGATTGTGAACCAATTTATGATACTTTGTGCTAGAAATACTATCACTCATATTCTTAACAACTTAAGAATAGAATTTCTAATAAAATATCAATGGACCTTTTCTATTACACATAAATATATTATGTAAACGGAAAAGTGAAAATGCCTTTTATTAATAAAAAATGTACAAGATACATACTAACTGATATGCTCTAGGGCATACTACTAACAATCTCCCACTAGCACTAGAGCCATTCATTACAATTTCTTAGAACCATCTTCTCAAGATGTCGGTCTAGCTGAGTTTGTGACATAGGCTTAGTGAATGGATCAGCTGGATTTTCAGCTGATGCTATTTTTTACATGGCTACATCGCTTTAACCAACTATTTCTCTGATAATGTGGTAGTGCCTTTCTATGTGTTTGGATTTCTGGTGAGACCGGGGTTCCTTAGCCTGTATGACTACTCCATTATTGTCACAGTGAAGTGGAACTACTGACTCAATGGAATGAACTACTGCAAGTTCTGTCAAGAACTTCTTTATCCAAATAGCTTCCTTTGCAGCATCTGATGCAGTAATATGCTCAGCCTTAGTAGTGGAATCTGCAGTCGTACTCTGTTTGGAACTCTTCCAACTGACTGCACCTCCATTACAAATGAACACATATCCAGAGGTAGACTTTCTATCATCGAAATCTGATTGAAAATCAGAATCGGTATAACCATCCAATTGCAAGTCTCCACCTCCATATATCAATAATAAATCCTTAGTTCTTCTCAAGTACTTAAGGATATTCTTAACAGCTATCCAGTGTTTCAAACCTGGATTGGATTGATACCTGCTAGTCAAACTAACAGCATATGCGATATCCGGCCTAGTATACAATATTGCATACATCAAACTTCCAATAGCCGAAGCATATGGAATCCTAGCCATTTTATCTCTTTCTTCAGGTGTCTTTGGAGACATCTCTTTAGAAAGGTGGATACCCTGTCTCACTAATAACAATCCTCTCTTGGAATCAAGCATGTTAAATCTCTTTAACACCTTTTCCAAGTATAGACTTTGGGATAAACCAATTATTCTTTTCGCTCTATCTCTATAGATGCGAATCCCAAGAATATAGATTGCTTCCCCTAAAGTCTTTCATGGAGAATGTATTTGACAATCATACATTTACAGTTGTCAACATACCTGTGTCATTACCCATCAACAGAATGTCATCCACATATAAGACAAGGAAAGTGATAGCACTATCACTAACCTTCTTATATACACATGGCTCATCCTCATTTTTGATAAAGCCAAATGACTTAATGGCTTCATCAAAACGGATGTTCCAACTCCTCGAAGCTTGTTTCAACCCATAAATGGATCGCTTTAGCTTGCATACTTTGGAACCATCTTGGGATTCAAAACCCCTAGGTTGTTCCATGAAAATATTTTCTTCAATGTATCCATTGAGAAAAGCTATTTTGACATCCATCTGCCAAATCTCATAATCATAGTATGCAGCTACTGCTAATAGAATCCTAATTGATTTAAGCATGGCAATAGACGAGAAAGTCTCCTCATAGTCGATTCCTTGCCTTTGGCGAAACCCTTTCGCTACTAGCCTTGCCTTATGGGCATCTACCTTTCCATCATAACCAATTTTCTTCTTGAAAACCCATTTGTTCCCTATAGGTACAATACCTTCAGGTGGGTCAACAAGATCCCAAACTTGATTCTTATACATGGAATCAATCTCAGATTTCATAGCATCAATCCATTTTGAAAAGTCTATATCTGATATAGCTTCTTCATAGGTAAATGGATCATCTCCATGATCAACTTCTTCATGAGTAGACAACTCTTGTTCTTCTTTATGAAGGAAACCATATCTAACTGGTGGGTGAGATACTCTGGTTGTTCTACGAAGAATAGCTATAGATGTTTCATCAATAGGTGTAGGTTGACTAGATGGATCTATATCTATCTGATCTGTTGGTTAGTCAGAATTCTCCAATTCTAACTCTATTTGCATTCCTTTGCCTCCTTCTTGAACAAACTGTTGTTCAAGAAATATGGCATCTCTACTTATCACAACCTTTTGTGATGTAGGCAAATAAAAATATTATCCAAAACTATCTTTTGGATATTCAACAAATCGACCCTTTTCTGATCTGGTTTCCAATTTATCAGTGTTCAGCTTTTTGATATAAGCTGGACAACCCCAAATCTTAACATGCTTAAGACTTGGTTTTCTTTCATGCCATATCTCAAAAGGTGTGGAAGAAACTGATTTTGATGGAATCCTATTCAGAATATAAAAAACTGATTCTAATGCAAATCCCTAAAAGGATATTGGCATATCAGTATAGCTCATCATACTACGTACCATATCAATAGGGTACGATTTCTCCTTTCAGATACACCATTCAGCTGTGGTGTTCCTGGAGGAGTTAGCTCGGAAACAATACCATGCTCTCTCAAGTATTCACTTCCACGATCTGATCGAAGAGCTTTAATACTTTTTCCTATTTGATTTTCTACTTCAGATTTAAATTCTTTGAACTTTTCAGAGGATTCATGTTTGTATTTCATCAAATACAAATATCCAAACCTTGATTTATCATCAGTAAAAGTAATAAAATAATGAAAACCGCCTCTAGCCATTTCTTTAAATGGATCACATACATCACTATGTATTAGCTCCAAAATATTTTTAACTCTTAGCCCTTGTCCCACAAAGGGTGATCTAGTCATTTTGCCCTGAAGGCAAGATTCACAAGTTGGAGTAGGCTCAGAGCCCAATGAAGATAAAATCCCCATTTTCTCCAGTTTTCTAATCCTATCTTCTGCAACATTGTCACACCTTACCCCTCCGTAAGGCATAGCATGCTCCCGTAGAATACTTAATGAACTACCAAACTTCACCTACCGATAACTCATTAAGTACCCTACAAGGGATTTTAAAACAATTTTCTTACATTTTGGAAGTGGTGAGCATTTTGGTAAGAATTAAAAACCATTTATTTCAAGTTTAAATACTAGTAAAAATTTTTGTCCATTCAAATTTTGTCGCAAATTTTATAAAAATTTTGACAGAGTTCCCTCTGTATTTTGAGAAACCAGTTCTTCAAATACCTGTAAAAAGCACTTCCAAAACTATTTTACAACTCCCAACCTCCAATAATTCACATTTCAACTCAAGTCAATCCATTTCAAAACAGTTTCACAATCCAAGTCAAATTTATCAACTCAGTATGTTCAATAATTCCATTCACAAAACATAAGGCAGAAAATCCATATGTACAAATATTAAATTTACAGAAGAAAATCTAAAATAATATTATTATAGTTTATTTACAACTGCTCAATTTACATTGATACTTATGACATTACAGTATTTACATCAAAATAACCATAAGGGTATAAAACAATACCTGCATAAAAAGGGATCAAAAGATCTTGTCAATCCATGACTCACTTTCTTGTCGCTTTCTCCTTGCTTTTATCTGCATGATAAGAATTAAACTATCGCTGAGTATAAACATACTCAGTGGTGCACAATAAAGATTTAAAATGCGATACATAAATCATTTATTGATGAAACATAATTTGAATACTTCACAATCACATTTCGCAAATATGAAAGCTCATAACAACTCATTTTGTCAAATAATATATTAAACAACAGTTTAGTCAAACAATTGCATAAACACAGTGTTGCCAAAGTCGTACACAACTTAAGCCATGACACAAAATTTCCGATCAATGCCGTGTTGTACACCACGACAAAGCAATCTCAACCCCATTAATCGAAACCAATGAGGGAGGTGGCTAGCTAGCTAATGAGTACTCATCCGATCTACAACCTCAACTGGCAAGCCAGAGGGAGGAAAATAAACGATCTCAACCCCATAAATGGAGGAGGAATAATAAGTAACTGTCATGCTAAGTGTGAATCAAAAATTCATTTCAAACATTTCATTCAAATATTGCATACAAAAATCAATCCATTTCCAAAGTTACAATTTGATCACAAGGTGGCAACACAAAAGTTCATAAATTCATAATGCGTAATAAATCAATTTTTCAAGGATAAAATGCTTAAATAGGGTTTATTGTGCACAAACCTCAAGCGAGTCGTCCCTTAGCCTCGACTCGTTTCCTCGGGTTCCTTCCCGATATTCTTTTCAACTGAAACACAAAATTTTACAATGTTTCAGTACTAGAACTTAATATAAATCCCAAAATAAATTTTAACTTCGCATTTACCTATTTCTAACGTATTAAATTTGACGTTCTCGAAATTTTGTGTTTCGGGTTACTATTCACTACACTATTTAAGTCAAATAATTGACTTTCTAAGGATTAATAGGTATGGGAACTCCAACTTCACCCACATACCACATTTTGTTCATTAAACTTGTTGGTTTTGGTCACTTTTTCAAAGCATAGGTCATTTTGGCAAAATTGCCAATTTTCGGTTTTGTGCTCCGAAGTTGCACTATTCCATTGGTCGATCTACTGTTGGAATTTGACAAAACTTCCTTCATAGAAAATGTTCCTTACTGTCTTAAGTGTATTCTCAATTTTGGATCACCTCAATCGGAGTTTTGTAGCTCAAGTTATGGCCAAAATAAGTTTACGCTCACGCAATCGCTCATACCGCACTTTGGGTTCCGCAGATTTTGGTTTAATTTTGGTCAGTAATTTGATTAAGTTAAGTTCATAATTTGGTCTAACTTTCTTCATATGAAATGTTCTACTATGTCTTAGGTTTCCATCGGTTCAAGAATCGCCTAAATCCGAGTTTCCTAGAGAGAGTTATAGCTATCCAAACATTGCTGCTCAATGAAATTTCTGCAGAGGTGCAGGTTTGGTACCCTAACTTTGCTCAATTATTTGAATGGGTTAATGGCATAATTTGGGGTGATGTTCTTCATGAAAGTTTTAGATCTATATGCCCTATAACCCCTGGCCAAATTTCAGGTCAATTTGACCTGTCTAACTCGAGTTATGACCAAATGAACAGTTACTGTTCATTTGGTCAGTTTTGGTGCAGGGCAGCCTGCTATCATTTCACTTTGGTCAATTGTTTCACCAAGTTTTGGTCAGTTTTTGGCCATGGTTCCTTAATGAAAATTGTGCTCTTTTATGTCTATTTTCATCTCCAATTGGTGGCATACCAATTGGACTTGTAAAATTTGAGTTTTGGTCCTTCAAAGTGGGTTTGGTCATGCCGCCAGCAGCATGACCATTGACCTACGAATTTAGCTAAATTTTCCACCATTCCCATACAATTTATTTGGTCCTAATTGATCATTATTTCATTTCACAATAGGTCAAATATGCCATTTATGTATTTCTCCAATTTTTGGTTCATAACCCTTGCATTGAAACCCTAAACTCACTAACTCTTGCATTTAACCATAACTAGTGCACTTAACCTTAACCATTCAACTAATCAAAGCTTTTAAACTCATTCCAATGCATCAATTTCATGTAAATCATACTCCTATCAAGCTGCCCAAAATTTCAATTTAATTCTTTCCCCATATTTGTTTCATTTAAATCAAGTTATTAGCTCACTTAATTACCTAAACATGCATTTGAATGGAAAAGTAACAATTTAACATACTAACCTTTTGTTAAAGCTTCAAAACCCTATCTTTAACTCTTCTTTCTTCTTGTAATCCTCTTCTCAAGTTGCAACAATAATCTCTAGGGAGGTTTTTAAGGGAGTTATTTGAATTAAGTGAAGAAAATTAAGCTTAAAAGTAAGCTTACATGGAAGACCACTCATGGAGGAACTTGGGAGGAAAATGGGGCGGCAATGAAGATGAAAGAAGAAGAGATTTTCTATTTTGTTTTCTTTTGTTTTTCCTTTACACGTTTTTGCTTTGGAAGACCATAAATATCAATTTTAATAAATATTTAACAAATTTGTTTATGACATCATTAGTGATGTCATCAACTTTGACTTTTCCAACCTCTTTCATTTTCTTTTTTTTTCTATTTATTTTTCTATTAGTTCTTTAATTCTATTGTAGATTCTGAAATTTTCTTTTCTCCGATTTTATTTGACAGTTATGTCAGGAGTCAGCTCTCGGGGTCAATTGACCAAATTGCCCCTCGCCGGTTCATCCCGGTTTGCAAATAATCCAATATTTCTTCTGGCTCCCTGACCTAATTATTTGACTAACTTAACAGTTCTTTTTCGTGATTTTCTCTTTTCCACTGTGTTCATAAGGGTCCTAAGGACCGCAGCGTCACTTTTTACGGTTCGAAATTTGAGTTTAAAACGACTTAGCTGCGTTCAGGAGGTCACTCATCGCTGTGACTCTCGGCTCGTTTAACCTCTTATGTTCTGTTTTTCTTATTTATAGTCAACTAATTAAACATTACTAATTATTTGTATGTATGGCTTCTCAAGTTGTCTTAAGTGTGGCCCTAATCCCAATAATTATCCAGACTGACATCGGTCACCGGAACAATGAAATATACCAGGCTATGCAAACGGGGGTGTTACAATTCTCTCCCCCCTTAAAATAAATTTCGTCTCGAAATTTTACCTGGTATCAATCTCTGAATAGCTGTGGGTGCTGTCTCCTCATGTCCTCCTTTCGTTCCCAAGTAGCCTCCTGGCCCGAATGATGGTTCCACAGTACTTTTACTAACGGTATCTGCTTGTTTCGTAGCTGTTTCACCTCATATGCCATAATCTCTATGGGTTCTTCTTCATATGTGAGGTCTGGATTCACTTCAATTTCCTCTACTGGTAGTACATGAGATGGGTCTGATCGATACCTCCTCAACATAGACACATGGAAGACATTATGTATCTTCTCCAACTCTGGAGGTAGTGCCAAACGATAAGCCAAAGGACCCACTCTCTCCAGAACCTCATATGGCCCAATGAAACGAGGACTTAGTTTTCCTTTCTCGCGAATCTCATAATTCTCTTCCAAGGAGAAACTTTGAGGAAAACTTTCTCACCCACTGCATACTCAATAGCCCTTCTTTTCAAATCAACATAGGACTTTTGACGGTCTGATGCAGCTTTAAGTCGATCTCTGATCACCCTGATTTTCTCTTCATCCATTGAACAATTTCTGTCCGATCATCTTTCTTTCACCCACGTCATCCCAACACAACGGGGTTCTACATTTTCTGCCATACAAAGCTTCATATGGAGGCATCCCAATGCTTGATTGGTAGCTGTTGTTGTAAGCAAACTCAATCAAAGGCAAGTGTGTATCCCAACTGCCCTCAAACTCAATCACACAAGCCCGTAGCATATCCTCCAAAATCTGAATTACCCTCTCAGACTGGCCATCTGTCTGTGGATGGAATGCAGTACTGAAGTTCAATCTAGTTCCTAGGGCTCTCTGAAGACTACCCCAGAATCTAGAAGTGAACCTAGGATCTCTGTCTGATACGATAGATATTGGCACTCCATGTAATCTCACAATCTCATCGATGTACAACCTGGCCAATCTGTCCAAACTATAGTCCATTCGGACTGGCAGAAAATGAGCAGACTTGGTTAGTCTGTCAACAATGACCCAAACTGCATCATGACTCTTCTGTGTCCTCGGAAGTCCCATCACAAAATCCATTGTTATTCTCTCCCATTTCCACTCTGGTACTGGTAGTGGATGTAACAACCCAGCGGGTACTTGATGCTCTGCCTTTACTTGCTGACAAGTTAGGCATTTAGAAATAAACTCTGCCACATCTCTCTTCATACCCATCCACCAGTAATGCTCCTTTAGCCCTCTATACATTTTTGTGCCACCAGGGTGCATGGCAAAAGGAGACTCATGTGCTTCCTTCAAAATGATCTGCCTCAAATCAACATCATTAGGAACACATATTCTGCCCTGGTGTAACAGTAAACCATCATCTCTGATTGAGAATTCTGGTTTCTTGCCCTGTCGGACTTCTTCCATCAACTTCTGATACTTCTGATCATTCTGAGCAGCCATTCTTATCTGATCAATCAGCACTGGCTGTACATGCCATGCAACGGCTGCTTGCCCCTCATCATTAACCTCTAAGCTGGCATGCAATGATCTTAACTCATGTACCAAAGACAAAGGAGTAACCCGTAGACTTGCCATAGTCTTGCGACTTAAGGCATCAGCCACAACATTAGCTTTCCCTGGCTGATAGTCTATCAGACAATCATAGTCTTTTATCAATTCTAACCATCTCCTCTGTCTCAAATTCAACTCTTTCTGGGTGCCCAAATACTTCAAACTCTTATGATCTGTGTAAATGTAACACTTCTCCCCATACAAATAATGTCTCCAGATCTTAAGAGCAAACACAATGGCTGCAAGCTCCAAATCATGTTCTCTTGTAGGTGAAGGAGGATCTCACTCACACTCTCCATGTTCTCATGCTGCTTCTGTAACTCATTACTCATAGAAGCAAGCATGTAACACTTGGCTCTTATATCATGTTCCTTCCACTTGTCCAAAGTTTCATGTTCCTCTTGTGTGGCCTCTGGAGGTAAGGGACCAGGAACCTGTGAGTCTAGAACATATCCAATATGTTCAAGGTTTAGAACAAGTTTCAAATTTCTTAGCCAATCAGATAAATTAGGTCCTGTCAACCTATTGCGATCAAGTATGCTTGCAAGGATATTGGATGGTGGTGGTTGTTTTGTGCTCATTATTATCAGAAAATTAACTACAGAAAATAATCAGATTAATTAGTAAATGTATTATGTAATTAACCAAAATGATTATGGTCTTTTAATCAAATTGGTCCTCCTATTAACTTAGCAAATCCTACACTTCCAAAGTAGAAAATAGAAATCCTAGTTGGATGGATTTCTAGTGGGTGATTGAATTCTTATAATTCTATTAATCATCCTCAGGTACATCCATTATTGGAATTACAATAAACTATAAGTGAGCAACTCCTTGCCCATCACATCTCATGTGAGGTTCAATCCTTTACCTAGCCCCTAATGCTCAAAATCTCAAGTACATCCATTATTGACTTATCTTGCATTAGTTAAGTTGATCCCATTGAGCCAGTAATTATGCAAATAATTTTAATGTCCTCAGGTACATCCAATATTGGCCACCAAACCATTTACATATTTACAACATCTCATGCTTAACAATTATTCTTAAGAAAATCTCTTAAATTAATTGCATCTTATGCGAGTATTTAAAATTTCTTAAAATAATTGCCTCAATGGAGGGCCCATGTCATAATTACTTTAATTATAGCATTTCCAACTTAATCATTTATTTGGAAGATTTTGTGGTCATCCTAATTACTATTAAGGTCTCACTTTGCACATTATCCAATTAGCATGCATATATTATATACTTGCATAAATTCCCATACATCTCATGCATTCATGGATAATAAATAAGTATGGTATGATCATGGACTTTTCTAAGGGATTCAATTCTGAGCCACTAAGAATTGAATCAGGGCATTCCTAGGTGTATTTCATTCATTCATTTTACAAGTGTTGCTGAAGGAGTACATAATCAACACTTGATATTGAATTCCTCTCACTGGTCCCACTAATGCTCTTGACCTCCTTGATCTTCTTGCAATCCAATTACATAGTAATCTTTGGCATACCAAGATGAATTTACAAGAACTAAATAAATGAAATTACAATCCAAAATTATTACAACCTTAACAATTCATGCCCAAAAATAAATTAAAATAAATTAATTAATTTACAACCCAAAGAAACATAAAAGAAATAAATCTAATCACATTGGTATTTTATAGTCCATGATTATCCATCATGCATATCACTATTTAACAATTAAATAAAATATACATACTTAAATTAAATTGAATATCTCATATTTAACTTAAAAATCCAGATTTGAATATGATTCAAACAAATTTAAAAATTCAGATTTGAATCACATTCAAATAAATTTAAAAATTTCAGATTTGAATCAAAATTTAATTGTGTGATTAAAACTATAATTAAATAATTTAATTAGACATAAAATGGGCAGATCATACAATACTTGCACACACAATACCCATCACTTACCATGCGCACCATGGTGGTGCACAAACCATGCGCACCATGGTGCATCCAAGCATGCCGCCACCTTATTCATTGCAACCAGCAATGATTTAATCATCTCATGATCAAATCACACAATTAAATCATATAATCAACAATCTAAATGGAAAATATAGCAGCTCTGATACCAATTGAAGGAGCAGAAGCATGAAAAACACAAGTTTAGATAATTGAATTCAAAAATTTTTCATCTATGATCACATGCATCATACAAGATTCATTTTTATCCATTTGATTTCAATGATAAACAGCATATTAAAACTCTTTTAATATATTTTTGGATCTACATTTACCATTTAAGATTTTAGAATTAATAGATTAATTCATTAAAACTCTAGATTACATCAAAAACAAGTGCACTAACCTTTTGATGCACTGCAGTATGTTTGGCACCTTTGGGATGCGCCTTAGGACACCAAGTGTTGTCTCTCTAGCTTGTCCACACCAAGATCATCAATGACAGCCCCTTGAACAGCTTCTAAAGCTTTTCCAATCAATTAGAAAATCAGGTTTTGCCTTTTGAGAGATTACAGATGTAAACAGGACACTAGAACGATTTCTAGTATTTTTAATTCAAGAGATTGTTTGCTAATCTCTTTGAATTAATGAGAGATGAAGAAGAAGAGAAGGGAGAGGCAGCCAAGGGTGGCGGTACCAAAGAGATGAGCAGCTTATTATTTTTTTCTTTCATAACAACACATTATATAGCTAGGTCACCACTTAAAACCCTTGCCACATGTCACTTTTTGATTAGCTTTAGGTTTAATTGACCCAATCACATTGTGCCAAGTGTCAAACCTATATTTAATCTTGACTTTGATAATCTTAAATGATTAAAAGACATATGGCAAGCTTATATGTAGTGCCATGTGTCACCATCTTATGGTGCCACATGTCACCCTGTGAAATGATCAAAATACCCCTGTGTCTTAATTTTGAGTTTTCAACCCAAAATAATTATTTCTCTTCTTCTAATCAATTTATATAAAATATAAATTAATTAATTAATCTTTATGAATTAATTTATCATTAATTAAATTCATATTTAAACACTTTAAATATAAATTTAACTTATACTATATATCCAATAACCTAGATTTGGTTTCAAGCCATGCTAGGGACTTTGCAATCTAATTGCAAACTAAACATATTTAATTAATCAATTAAACTCTTTAATTAATTAATTAAATCATATTTAATTTGGTGATTACTTGTGTATGTGTGTGACTTACTAGGCTCATCACTAATTGGCAATGAGACATGATATCAACTCTTAATATCATCAGAACTCTTTCTTACCATAAATGATTTCTCTAAATCAATTTATGCACCTCATAGACCATAGTTAACACCTGACATAGCATGCCATGGCCACCCAATTAGTAATAAGGTTTACTTTAAATAAACCTATAATCATATATTACCATGCACTAGAATCTCTCTGTTACAAAATTCCAATTCGAGCTGGAGTCATGGTTTATGTCAAACTCCATTTGCTATGAATATTATGTTCTCTTTTAATTCCAGTTCTTGATTAAAAAGATTTTTCTCATCAAAAACTCTTTTCTGATTAAATCTATCTATCCTGGCCAGGAACTTAAAACATCAAGAACAATTAAATGAATATAGGATTTTATCCCTATTTACTTAGAGAAACAGATTCCATCTTGATCAACACCTACCTTCATATATAACTAGTAGAAGCCAACACATGCCCATATACCCATACACAATACAAGGATGAAAGTAGTATCAAACTCAAACCACCTATATACAAGATAATTGAGCTATCTCAGGTCTAAAGATTATATGCACTAATATGATTTATGACAATACATTGACAAGAGTAAACTCCATGTGCTTGTCATAAATGTCACTGGTTCGGCCTACTTATCATGTATAAGTGCCTATCATGTTTGTTATATAGCATGAGACTCACCATTCTATCTTATTTACATCTCATATAAATAACTTTGGAATAAACATGATTACAATCTTTCTGGATAAATCATATCCTTATTGTGAAGTATCCTTGATTGTGAACCAATTTATGATACTTTGTGCTAGAAATACTATCACTCATATTCTTAACAACTTAAGAATAGAATTTTTAATAAAATATCAATGGACCTTTTCTACTACACATAAATATATTATGTAAATGGAAAAGTGAAAATGCCTTTTATTAATAAAATATGTACAAGATACATACTAAATGATATGCTCTAGGACATACTACTAACAGAAGGTGAGTTAGGGTTTGGGGCAAAATTTAGGTTTTGCTCATGTGTTGGTGAATGAAAGTTCTAATGGTCAATTAGTTAACATTTGGCTATGTTTGATTAGGAAATGAAGTGATTTGTGTCATGGGAATTAAGGTTAGATGTGTTGCTTTGGATGACCTGCAGGACTGGATGTGAGTCTAGCAAGTTTGGGCAGCTATAACTTGAGTTGTGTAGTTTCAATTGGTGCAAGGCTAATTGGACATGAAATTAGACACATAATGGCACAACTTTAATAAAGGAACCCTGTCCAGAAACCAAACTTAGAATGCCCTAAAAATTGACCAAATCCGGGTAGCACCAATTCTGCCTATGCAAAATGACCAAATGAACAATGTTCATTCATTTGGTCATAACTCAGTGTAGAAAGGTCCAATTGACCTAAAATTTATATCAATGGAAAGCTTAGTCAATTTAGAACAACTTTCATGTAGAACACAAACTCAAATTCTGGACTTAACTAAATGAAATTGCTAGCCAAATTTGGACTACCAAATCTAGTAGAATAAAAAATTGCCCAAAAATTCTGGGTAAAGGCAATCCGACCAGTTACAGTGCAATAGCCATAACTTGCTCTAGAAAACTCCAAATGGGGTGATTCAAAAGTTAAATGTAACTAGACACAATAAAGAACAACTTTGATTAAGAACACTTGGCCAAATTCTCACTGTCGAATGGCTTAATGGAACAGTGAACTCTAACACCCAAAAACTGAAATTTTGATTTATTCTCCACTGGTTAGAAGTATGGATTGGCAACTAATGCCAACACTTTTGGGAACCAAAATGTGGTAAATCTATGTGATTAAAACTCATGTAACTATTATATATGAGAAAGTCAATATTTTGACTTAAATGACTAAATGAATAGTAACCTTACATGTTAAATATAAATATTCAAGAAATAACTTTGTAATATGCCCTAGTAGGCCTAATGTGATTGGTTTGGATAGGTTAGCATGTCAATAGGGTTCTGATAGCAGTACTGCGTATGATGTATGACTCCATGCCATTCTGTGATATGATAACCTATGGCTATACTAATTATGATGTTATATTTGGCTTTATGCTTATTGCTTTTATGGCTTATTATCCATTCTGTCTGCACACTGGGAGACACATTGTGACCGATGGTGTGACGGCCCGAGGTACTTGGTACCAAGTGCCAGTTTACCCGTTTATCCAATCCGGTCAATTTGTATAGATTACTTGGCCATGAAAAAGTATGAATGTAATTGAATTGATTATTAAAGGAAGTAAGGAAATTAAATATCAAGATAAAGAACAAGAATGATTTCAATAAAATGAGGCTCAAAATCATCAAAGAAAACGATTAATAAAATGATTGAAAGAATTGAAATAAACTGGACTGATGATAGAAAAAAAAGTTATTTAATATTGAATGCACTGGAAACTTTAATTATTATGAAATAATTAAAGATATACTTGAAGGTATTGAATTAAATGATACAAAAAGATTAATAATAGAAATATAATTTAAATAAATATTATAAATATACCTTTCATAATAGTATTAAGTTAAGAATAATGCTATTAGAATATTAGTATATTGTATATTCTTACTGTAACCTTATGAACTAAGCATCTCCAAAGAGGACTAAATTAGAAAAAAAAAAAAAGGGATATTAAATTTTAGAAACCTTATTGAAGCATAATTAGATCTAAATTATCTGAACCATGTTTTATTTCCATTTGTATTTTGTATATTATTTTCTTTGTTATATTATTGCACCTCTAACTAGAAATGCTTAGCACGATGGATTTGTTTCCCTCGCGCAGGTACTGAAGGCAAAGCCCAACGAATACTAAACAGAGATTTTAGAGTTCTGATATGAAGAGTGTTCAAGGTTGTCACCTCCTCAGCAATGCATGTAGATAGGGCCCATATAGGTCATAATTTGTATGTTGTGTAAAATGCTTAGTATAGTATTGCAATGTAGATTATGAAAATGTAATTAATAGGTATGTGATGTAAATTAATAAATCGGTCAGCTCATATGTGATTAAATTGTATATCATGTAAATTAATGAAGATTGAAAATTTTTATATATGAGTTGAGCATAAATGGATATGTATGCAAAAGAGATTGCAAGAATTGAATGTGTTATGATGAGATTTTTATTGTAAAATATTATTGAAAATTTTAAGCAGGCAAATAGTAATAGAAATAGGAGAAACTCTGATGGTTTCTCCTTAGATAAATAGTTGATATTACAATATAATGAGTTCAAATTATTAAAGGAATAAAATAAGATAAGTTAGGGTGCTTTAGCACCGAATGTAGCACGCCTCGCTCGGCTACACTGTATTCGGGTGAGAGGTGTCACACTTAAGGAGTGTCTAACCACCGCCTTGACATTACCGATGAGTGGTGAAGGATATACTGTGTACTGTGATGCCTCCAAAGTTGGGGTAGGGTGTGTTTTGATACTGAAAAAGTAGTGGCTTATGCTTCAAGGCAACTAAAGAAGCATGAGCAGAACTACCCCACCCATGATTTGGAAATGGCGGCTGTAGTCTTTGCACTAAAGATCTGGAGACACTACCTATATGGTGAAGTGTGCGAGATATACACCGTCCACAAGAGTTTGAAGTACATCTTCCAACAGAGGGATTTAAATTTGAGATAGAGGAGATGGATGGAGCTTTTGAAGGACTATGATTGTATCATCCATTACCACCCTGGGAAGGCCAATGTAGTAGTAGATGCTTTGTGTAGAAAATCTTCTGGCAGCTTGGTGCACATATCAATGGAGAAGAGACCGTTGATTCAGAAAGTATATGAGTTGATGGATCAAGGTCTGATTTTAGATCTTTCTGATGAGGGGGTATTATTGGCCCATTTTTCAGTGAGACCAGACCTGTGAGATAGAGTCAGAGTTTGTCAGCACAGAGACTAGCAATTGATGAAGATCATAGAAAGAGTACAGCAGGATGAAGGTGGTGAGTTTGGATTTGCCAATGATGGCGCCCTTATGCAAGGTTCCAGGATATGTGTGCCCGACGTGGACAATCTCAGAAATGAAATCATGCGAGAGGCACACCATACACTGTACAACGTCCACCCAGGCTCCACCAAGATGTACCATGATGTGAAAGATAGTTATTGGTGGAATGACATGAAGAGAGACATAGCAGACTTTGTGTCCAAGTGCTTGACTTGTCAGAAGGTGAAGTTTGAATACCAGAGGCCATTAAGGAAGCTACAAGAGCTCCCTATCCCAGAATGGAAGTGGGAAATGATTACTTTGGATTTTGTGACTAGGTTGCCTCGTACCCCGCGGGGATATGATTCGATATGGGTAATTGTAGATCGTCTGACTAAATTAGCTCATTTTTTACCTGTGAAGACCACATATTCTATTGCACAGTATGCCCGACTCTATATTCGAGAAATAGTCAGATTGCATGGAGTTCCTGCTTCCATAATATCTGACAAAGGGCCCCAGTTCAGTTCTCGATTTTGGAGGAAGTTGCAGAAGGCACTTGGCACACAGTTGAACTTTAGTACTGCTTTCCACCCTTAGATGGACGGGCAGTCCGAAAGGACAATCCAAACACTGGGAGACATGTTTCGCATGTGTGTTTTGGATTTTAGAGGTCAATGGGATGATCAGCTACCCTTGGTAGAGTTTGCCTACAACAACAGTTATCATTCCAGCATAGGGATGGCACCCTATGAGGCACTATATGGCAGAAAATGTAGGTCTCCTTTGTTTTGGATAGAATGGGAGAAGCGAAGGTGCATGATATAGACCTAGTGCAGTACACTTCAGAGATAGTTTCATTAATTAGGGAACGATTGAAAATAACTTTCAGTAGGCAGAAGAGTTATGTAGATCCCAGACGGAGGGATGTGGAATTTGCAGTAGGTGATTACGTATTCCTGAAGATTTCTCCGATGAAGGGAGTCATGAGATTTGAAAAGAGGGGTAAGTTGGCACCTTGATATATTGGACCTTTTGAGGTTGCTGATAGAGTTGGATTAGTTGCCTATTAGTTGGAGTTACCACCCAATCTTTCTCATGTTCATCCTGTATTTCACATATCCATGCTCAGAAAATACATACCTGATCCTTCTCATTTGCTACAGCCGAATGTAGTAGAGCTGAAAGAAGACCTAACGTTTGAGGAGCAACCTATAGCCATAGTAGACTACCAAGTGAGGTAGCTAAGATCAAAACAGATCCCTATGGTTAAGGTTTTGTGGAATAGCCAGTTAATGGAAGAGTGCACCTGGGAGTCAGAGCGAGACATGCGTAGCAAGTACCCTTATCTATTCAATGTGTAATTCTGTACTTTATTCTGCCTTGTGTAAAAACTCGAGGATGAATTTTCTGTAAGGGGGGAAGAATGTAACACCCCTAATTTTTAAATTTATTATTTTGTGGGTAAATATTAATATTTTATTTTATTTAAATTTTAGGAAATTATTTGAAATTTTTCGAATTTTAGAAATCGAGTTCGTTTTTACGAAAATATAAAACTTTGATAATTTTTAAAAATTAATTTAAAGACCACATGGCAAAACTAAAAATATATTTGGACTCTATGAATTTTTTCGAGTTTTCTAGAATTTTTTCAAAATTTTTAGGCCTCGTTTTCTGTCCCAAGGCATAGTAAAAATTCAAAATTTTGTGTTCTGAATTGGACCAATCGAATCGAATTGGACTGGATTAGACCGGTCTCACCCTTTCTCTCCCATTTTCTCTCTCCTCCCTCCTACTATCGCCGCTCCGCCGCCACCCTAGCCTTTCCAGCTCGCCGGCGCTCCACCTTAGCCCCTCCCCGCCGCCGGCCGATGCTCTCCTTCGCACAGCACGTCGTTTCGCCTTCCCGGCCAAAATTTGGCCGATCTGACCACCAATCGGACCGGGTATTGTGTCAAACCTCATCTACACCTCGAGAGCTTTCTATAGACACCAAGAACACCAAAATCCATTGAGCGGTTTATCCAATTTTTATCCAAAAAGTTTTAGCCCATTTCGACTTTTGGGCTAAATTTCTCGCAAACCGCGAACCCCATGAGAAAATCGAGAGTACAGGAGTGCTCCACTCGTCGAGAGTTTCATGGCAATACCAATTTCAAAATTTTCTGATACCGTTTTTTGGTAGGTCCCGCGAAACTTCGTAGTATTTTTCCGAGCACTAAATGAGCTTAGAAAATTTCATAAAAATTATATACTAACTCCCATGTTGTGGGCTTTGTGTAGGTACCTTCAATTCTCGGAAATTCAGCGATTGCCCAGGTTTGTAAATTTCGGACAGGGCAAACAGGCTACCAAAAAAGTCTTGGAATTGGGTCGAGATTTTAGCTACCCTACCGTTATCAGACATCCCAAGCGCGTTCCTGAGGTCGGAATCGGCTTAGGTAAACTCGAACCTTACTTTTTCTTAATTATCTAGTGCTTGAATTGGATTAAAAATCCATAAAATATTCATGGTAGCTTAGAAAATTATAATTCCTTTTGCATTAGATTAGTAATAATGCTAAGGACCGTAGGCAAAGTTTTTGAATTTTTAGAGCTCATTTGGGTAGTTTTTTCAAAAGGATTAATTATAAGAACTAAACTGTAATTTTTCATATTGTAATTGTTGACTGTTTGGATGGGCCTAAGAGGGGCTATATGATATGATTGAGTTGTGGGTGTGCGGTTTGTGGATATAGAAGTGCGTTTTAAGCCCTTTTGCAGGTTGGGTAGGTCCTAGGTATAAGGGAGACTCTGTTAGATTTTCGGGACAACTTAGACTCTGTCAGATTTTCGGGACAACTTAGGACATCTTTGGTCTTTTCTTAGTTTGTATTGAGTCAAATGTATTAAATAATTGTTATAAAATTGTCAGGTGAGCCGGGATAGCTTTCCTCCTCCGCCTAGCCGCCACAGTGACTTCGATTAAGTTAGTGAGTAAAATATTAATTTTAATTATAATTTCGATATTACTATATGTTCAAGCATGCCCATGCATCACTTATAAATATGTATCTATGTAGTTAAACACTAGGCATATTTTATATTGCATTCATAAAAGTTGAAGTGCCATGGATGTTGTTTGTGGTAATTCGGAGTAGTGTATGTGCGTGGCGTGCGTGTTGTATGGTATTGGATATGGACAGGACGAGTAGATACGGCTTGAGAGACACTCGTTGGGACCCGATCCTTCGAGGTAAACACGGCTTGAGAGACACTTGCTGGGACCCTGCATTTGATTTATTAAGTGAAAGTTCAGCTTGAGAGACATTCGCTGGCAGAGGTTAGATTAAGAGGGCTGTATAGGGGATCAGCTCCCATATATGTATTGTTTGACAGTGTTGGGTATGTGAGTGCTCCATATTGCCTTTTTGATTTGATTTGTATGAAATTTATGACGATATTGTATTTCACTCCACAGGATGCATTAGCTTTAGATAGCTATAGAGATTATGGTTAAAATTGATATTTTACTCTCTGAGTCGAACGCTCACTCCTATTCATCTATTTTTCCAAGCTACAGGAAGATTATTATTGTGGCTAACCTGCTCTTCTTCTTCGTAGGTCTATTGATAGTATTTAATATAATTTGTACAATTGAGTTAAATTTTAGATTCCGCATGCGTTAGAAGCACTTATTTTATTTGGGCCTATATTATAAAAGTTATGTTAGACCTGTAAGATTATTAACTATATGCATGATGGGATTGGATGAGGGAGCTGAGCTCCCATTTGAGGTATGACCTTTTCATTATGTGTTGGGTATAGGGGATCAGCTCCCATATATGTATTGTCTGACAGTGTTGGGTATATGAGTGCTCCAGATTGCCTTTTTGATGTGATTTGTATAAAATTTATGACGATATTGCATTTCACTCCACAGGATGCATTAGCTTTAGATAACTATAGAGATTATGGTTAAAATTGATATTTTACTCTCTGAGTCGAACGGTCACTCCTATTCATCTATTTTTCCAAGCTACAGGAGGATTATTGTTGTGGCTAACCTGCTCTTCTTCTTCGCAGGTCCATTGATAGTATTTAATGTAATTTATACAATTGAGTTAAATTTTAGACTCCGCATGCATTAGAAGCACTTATTTTATTTGGGCTTATATTATAAAAGTTATGTTGGACCTTTAAGATTATTAACTGTATGCATGATGGGATTGGATGAGGGAGCTGAGCTCCCATTTGAGGTATGACCTTTTTATTATGTGTTGGGTATAGGGGATCAGCTCCCATATATGTATTGTCTGATAGTGTTAGGTATGTGAGTGCTCCAGATTGCCTTTTTGATGTGATTTGTATGAAATTTATGACGATATTGCATTTCACTCTACAGGATGCATTAGCTTTAGATAGCTATAGAGATTATGGTTAAAATTGATATTTTACTCTCTGAGTCGAACGCTCACTCATGTTCATCTATTTTTTCAAGCTACAGGAGGATTATTATTATAGCTAACCTGCTCTTCTTCTTCGCAGGTCCATTGATAGTATTTAATGTAATTTGTACAATTGAGTTAAATTTTAGACTCCGCATGCATTAGAAACACTTATTTTATTTGGGCCTATATTATAAAAGTTATGTTGGATCTGTAAGATTATTAACTGTATGCATGATGGGATTGGATGAGGAAGCTGAGCTTCCATTTGAGGTATGAACTTTTTATTATGTGGAGAGTGAGCTGAGCTCCTCAATTTATTATATATTGTATTTACAGGTCGGGCGAGTCAAAAACTCCCCGTTAAATGGTCTATTTTATGGCTAGACTCTGTTTGGTTGAATTCTTGAAATTGAGCCTAAATGGGCCTTAGAGTTGGGTTGAGGAATAGTTAGGCTTACTACGGCCTCGGGGGCTTTAGGCTGGCCTAGGTCCTAGTGTCGGTCTGGCCCATAGGTTGGATTGTGACACAATTCTTTGAGCTCCAAACCAAATCAAAGAATTTTACCATATCATAACAAAAAAAGAACCATTAATGTAAGAAACAGAATCCCTAATTTATATTTACTAGGTTGATTTAATTTTAGTTTTTCACAAAAAATAAAATCGAATCAAAAAATCAATTTTGCATATATATATATATATGCATTTTAAAAATATTTCATAATTTTAACAAAATTATATATTATACATATGATTTATCTTTAATTATAAGTGCATAATTTAATATTATTATTTTTTTAAGTTAAAAATTTAAGATTATTTTTCTTATTTTAAAATGACCCTAAAAATATTGTTTAGTTATAAAAATCAAAATTCCAATCGACATTGAAATTAGAATATAATTAAAATTAGAATTGAAATCATATTGAAATTGTTTAAAATTAAATAAAATAAGAATTAAAATTTGATTCTTAAAAATTGAAGAATGAAAGATTTGATTTTGATTTCAATTATTAGGTAAAACTTTACTAAAATTGGAATCACACACGCCTTCTATAATAAAACACCGGAGTAAGAAAAACAAAAGGTTGAAAAGATTTGGTTACAATTGGGATAACTAGCTTGGGCAACTGGCTAGGCTTCAGATGTACTTCATTCAGAAACAATAGCAAACTGTATGGAAAAGCATTTATTCCATGTACTCGTCAAAATCTGCTTACCATGCATTAAGCGGTGAGGCCCATTGATCGAGTCACCCAAATTCAAAGCCTAAAAAGTTATCAATGAAAATCTTCATTTCTGTTTCCTATCCTATCAAGTGGTTCATTAAATTCTGGTTGTACTTCAATCTATAAATTGCCCTTTATTCTCAATAATCTGCCTAATATTTTAATCTCGAAAGGCATATAAATTTTTATTAATTAAAAAGGTTGGGGCCTAGTAAAAGATAAGAGTCCATATACAATGAAAAGCAACTAACTAAACCCACCTAATTGAGGCCTAGTTCACAATAAAATCTTAATTTCTGTTAGGTAAACCACCCAAAACAAATGACTCGACCAAACAGGATAGGGCAATCATGATAGTGCAGCCGCCACTCATCTCAGTACCACCACAATTGTTGGAGACTTCCTACATATCTAAGCAGGCGAAGAATCAAATGTCTCCCAACAATAGTTACCATGCATGGCTTAATATCCAAATTAAAGATTAAAGAGAGCCTCAAATCTAAGACGTCTTATGAATCTTCATTGTTCCATGTACATAAATTGAACCTAACCTAGGAGAAAGTAGAGAAATGCAGGGCATCATAGGAATCGACGAAGGAGGAGGTGACAGAGTTCTTGGTAATCCATTCACACCTTACGAATCTACAAAGGATCCAACGAGATACTAGATTCTACAGAACACATCTCCATGCCATCAACAACCAGAGAATCACATCGATACCCTCTCTTTGAGACTTGTGAGAAAATAGACAAGAAAGAGGCAGAGCCCAATGCTTTCAAGCCAGAGGGATAGCCGATGGTCGGGATTAACTCTTAAACCCTCAAGATGTCATTCTCCTATAACCCAGCAGCTGAAGCCTTTACCCAGAGCAAAAAGCATACATGCACACATTGAAGGAAACAACCAGCATGTCACTACAAAAAAATAATTAGTTTTGTAATTGATTGAAATCAGTTGCTTTCAGCAAGCAAACGATTTTACAACAAATTTATGATTTTTTTTTTTAGTAAAATAATTCATTTTTAAAAAATTTAGCAATGGATTTAAAAATAGATTATTAAAGCGGTTGTTATTAGCTATCGATTTATAATTAGTTGTTAAATCGATTGTTAATCAATATTTAAAAAATTTTAAATATAAAATTAGCAATCAATTTTAAAATCGGTTATTAAAATTTGTTGTTTATAGCAACTGATTTTAAAATTGATTACTAACGGCAACTAATTTAGGGAATCAACTGCTAAATTAAAGAATTATTTTAATTGGCTCAAAAATTAGCAACCGATTATATTTGCAATTGATTTCTTGTAGGTTGCTAATAACAACCGATTTTTGCAACTAATTGTAAATCGGTTGTTAAATTTTTGCCCTTAAAAATTATCACCTAATTTTTTATTTTTTTTTAAATTTACAATCAATTTACAAATCAGTTACTAACAGTAATCAAATTTTGCAACCAATTAAAATATGAGAAACGATTTTGCAATCGATTTTTTTCCCTAAAATTTCCACTCAATTTTTTGTTTTCCTTTTTTGATTTGTAATTAATTAAAATCAGTTGCTAATTTAGCAATTGATTTTACAACTGATTTTTTCTCCTAAAAATTCCTGCTCATTTTTTTTTAAATTTTGATTTGTAACCAATTTATAAATCTATTGCCGTTACCAACCGATTTTTATAACCAATTGAAATCGGTTGTTATTAGCAACCGATTGCGAATTGGTTGTAAAATTTTCTCTCTAAAAATTGCCACCTAATTTTTAAAACAACCGACAATTGATTGTTAAAATTGATTGTTAATTCGTTTACATAAACTACTACTTATTGTATTTCCCTGTTACTCTTTTTTTTTCCTCTTTATTCTCTTTTCTCTCATTTTTTTCTTTATTTTTTTCATTCTCATCTTTCTTTATTCATGTATTTTCCTTTCTAACATATTTTTTGCATCATCTTTTTTTTCTCATCTATTTTATTTATTATTTTTTCTCATCTATTTTTTTCATCTTTTTCTTTCTCATATATTTTCTTCTTTACCTTTCTCTTTTTCATCTATTTTCTTCCTCATCATCTTTTTCTTTTTCATCTATTTTCTTCGCCATCATCTTTTTCTTTCTCTTTTATTTTCTTTATCATCTTTTTCTTTCTCATGTTTTTCCTTATTTATCTTTTTTTTCCTCATCTTTTTTATTTAATTTATTTTTTTAGCATAAAATAAAAACTTTGTATAAATATATTTTTGGTTAGTAAATTATTTATAGCATTAATTTTTAGTAATTTTTTTTGTTTATATATATATATATATATATATATATGTGTATGTATGTAATATTTTTTTAATAATTTGTCTTATTATAAATATCTTTTTATATTTAATTTTTTGTTAATATTTTTTAAATTAGTTATTGTTATTAATTTTTTTATAATATATTTATTTTAATTTTTTAGTAGTAATTTTTCATTAATAATTTATTATATTAGTAATTTTTAAAAATTTTATTTATTTGAGTTTTTTGTTTTTTATTTGAAAATTTAATTTTTTTTATAATTTTTTAAAATTAAAAATCGACTTTTTAGTTGTTAAATAAGTTATAAATAGTAATTGATTTACAGAATGATTGTAAAATTATAAAATTAAAAATATCGATTTTTTTGTAATTGATTATATTTTAATTATTATTAGCAACTTATTTCAATTGCTAAATTGATTGTTATTAGCAATTGATAAATTTTTATCAAAAATTTTATTTGTTTTTAAATTTAATTAATTTAGCAATCAATTTTATTATTGATTGTTATTTGCAACAAACCTCATTGCAACTAACTAAATCGATTGCTAAATCGATTAGTAATCGATTTTAATATATTAACAACTAATTTGATTGGTTGCTATTTTTTTTATTTTTTAATACGTGCAAATCTATCTAATCCCTCTCTGTGTCGAATAGGATCTACATACCAAAAAATCATTAAAAACTATTTATAACACTACCCTCAGAGGGGAGAAAAACCCACATGGTGTAAAATTTTGTCACTTGATTTCAAACCATATACATGTGTATGTATATTCACATATATGGCTAAATTTTCATTCATCATTTTTTTTTGGGTAACTAATTTTCATTCATCATTAGTTATAAATTAATTTATTCAATTAGTTAAAAATAAAGTATACACGTCCAAATTACAAGATTTCCATTCATATTGATTATCATGAATCCACTGTAACTGTTTAATAAAAATTATTTTCTCTGCTTTTAATTTTATCCATCAAAAATCAAATATATTAATTTTTTCAATGAGATGGGATGGAGCATGGAGTTTGCTACTTCCCTCCTGTTATATTAAGAAATGGGTGAGGGAGTGGAAGCTAATTAAGAGCGGTAAATTCAATTGCTTCCATGTAAAACACTATATTTCTTTATAATTTTTTTCAATAAAAATTTTTAATAATTAACATCGCTTTAAAAAAAAAATAAAAAAGAAGAAAAAGACACGTATGGCCTTATTTTGAGAAATCACTTAGAACAATATATCATCACAAATTTGAACTAGTGCAACAAAATATAATGTAATAAAATAAATATTTTATTAAAATTTTAAATAAAATATTTAATTATACTATATTTAATTTCATTCTATTAAACGCAAGTAATATAAATATATATATATATATATATATATATATATATATATATATATATATATATAAATAAATATTTCATTTTTTAATTAATATAAAATAAAGAATAAAAATGTAATCTCTTGTGTTTAAATTACTTTAAATTTTTTATATTAAATTGATAATAATCTCAAAATTTTAAAGATAATTTTAATATTTTTTAAATTAAATTTAACATTATTAAGATAATCTCCATAAGTATCAGTCTCAAGTCTCACCCAAAACTGTTTAACCCATCTGCTACTCTCTTCAAATACAATCCTCTCTTTCATTCATTTCCCCGTTTGTGTGTAATGTTCATATAGATTCGTAATCAATCTATTATACACTTAAAAAAATTCATATATTTAATAAATAAATTTTACCTGATTTAAATAAGAAAAATCCTTCATTTATGATTAGAATTTACAATTAATTCTGCCAAATTCTTTTAAGAAAAGAACAAGAATCGAAAACGAAATAACACTATAAAAGTCAAATTGTACAAACCAAATTTAATTTATTATTTTTATATTTTTTTAATCAATAATCGAATGGAGAACCATCTCAAATTGAAGGGCTAAAATAAGAATATGTTTTTCAACATCTTTTAGATTGTCATGATGATAAGATATTTAATATTATGAAATAATTATTATAAATCTCAAACACATATTATATTATATAATTAAATAATTTATTAAAATTAATTAAGTGATTAAATCCATTATGTTGTGATACTACTGTCTTAAATTGAGTCAAATAATTAGCGTTGGTAAAAAGAATCTAAAGACGTGGTCAAAATGTTCAAAAAATTAGAGCAAAAAAAAAAGAGCTTTTGCCAGAGCAAGACAGACCATAATGTGATAATCCAGACAGAGCAAAAGAGTGTTTGGACCGGTGAGGCCAAACGTACAAATATAAAAGAGACAAGTGGAGATGTTGCCTAACAAACCGAGTATTAATCATAATGAACATCCTTTGGTACTAGTCAACAAAAAGACTGGATATTTAGGTGAAAATCTTAGATATTGGCCAAATATCCAAAATTCACCTATATAGTTACAATGACTATTTAACTCTTTGGTCTATAAATATGAAAACAACTATTAGTTAGGTACATTTACTTTGTCAAAATCTCTACTGAACCTATTACTATTCATTTTCACTGCTCTCAATTTATGTTACTAAATTGAGCGTCAGAGTAGCTGACCAATAGGCCACCGACCTTACTCTTTTCTTTGTTTATAGGCTAAATTAGTTCCCTGACTAGAAATTTGGATTCACGGCAGCATCATGTTGATAAGTTTATTGCCCTGCTAGTCTATATTGATGATCTGCTCATCAAAGCAGCTTCTGAAGCAAACATTATCCAGGTCGAGACTTTTCTTCATAAAGCATTCACAATAAAAGGCATAGGATATGCTGAATATTTTCTAGGAGTTGAACTTGCAAGATCAGAAGCAGGATTATTTCTCAAGCAGAGTCCTGGGGTTAGTCATTGTCAAGGATGCTGAGATGCTTAATGCAAAGCAAGGTAATTATGGAATGTCAAAAAGCCTGAAATTGGATGCTCCATCTAGTGATCTTCTCCTAGAACCTGATAAATATCTTAGTTAATTCCTTCAAGCACCTCGAAAGCAACACTGAGAAGCTGTGCTCCATCTAATTCAATACTTGAAAGGTTGTCCTGCCAAGGGATTATTCTTTCTCTCTAACAATAATTGTCAGCTGAAGGCTTTCTGTGATGTTGATTAGGCCATCTGCACCAATAATCAGGAAATCATTACAGGTTACTGTGTATTCTTTGGTTCTTCCTTCATCTCTTGGAATCTGAAAAGAAAACTACAATTAGTTGTTCTTCAGTTGAAGCCGAAAATAGAAACATGGCATCAATTTATAGTATAGGAGTTGCTTATCTGTTAATAGATGTTCCACGAAACCACTGGCTTAAAATGATTAATCCAAGTTATTTCTAATAGTTGTATCAAGAATACATAAAACCTTTAACTATTTGATTAGCCACTAATATGGGACTTGTTGTTGGGACGTTACATTCAAACAACTCACATACCTGCAAAGTTTCAACTTGCTGATTTGTTTGCGAAACCATTGACTTCTACATTATTTCACTTCTCAGATGGGATTGGTTAATCTAAACCCATCTCCATCCTGAGAGGGATGTTGAATGTATTTAATTTTATTAGCGTTAACCTAAGTTCAGTGTATAAGCTGAAGAGATGGATGACGGGAAAAGCAGGTTAAAGCTGTTAGAGTTAGTTTTTTTAGCTGAACTAGCAGCATGTGACAAGAGCTGTTATTAAAGTTAATTAATTTAGCTATTCTAGCTCTATGTATAAAAGCAAGACCTATTACTGTGAATAAGTTTTTCATTCCTCTCCAATATTTTCTTTTCTTCTGCTAAATTTTCTTTCATTTTCCGTAAGTTGCATAAAAAATGGAACCTGAAGCTCTTGATTGTTAGCTAGGTTTTATTCTTCATCTCTCTGTGTGTGTAGGAATATTTCTACTAATTTATTTTATAGGCAATGATCTTAAGCTTCAAATTGGCATTAACAGGTTGGTGTGATTAGATGATCCATATTGAGAAATAAAAATTTGCGGGTACAAGACTTTTTTTTTCATGATCCAAGTTTTTCATGCTGATTATAATCATTTTGAGCCTTGTAGTTATAGTTTAGAAATGTAACTAAATTCGTACAAGTAATCTCTGTATAATGTGAGGTCACCAGCTATTTGTTATGAATTTAAATGAAGAATACCGAACCAAATTAAGATTTGATTATTTCAAGAAATGTCAATTCTGACTTTAATTGTGGGCTAGACATTGTCAATGACTTCAGCCTCGTCATTCATAAGTGGCACAAAAATGGCAGCCCGGCTGTTTCCTATAAAGAATTACTTCTTCAACCTTTTTCTTTATATTTGTTTCATTACTGCTCGAAAACTTATAACAAATTTGTGCATAGGTGTAACAGAGCATAATATTCTTTATCTAGATTTATTTTTTTTATTATTAAACAATTAATTCATATGAGAAATTAATGTCACCATGTACAATATGAGGATATATGAACATGCTTGTATAATATCTTATTGCCACTTGCAAATTCCTGGTAGAGGAACAAATGAAAGTAAAGAAGGGAAAAAATAAAAAAAAGATATTCTATAGTCGATTGAAAAAGAAAATGATAATTGATGAAGGAATCCATCATCATATCTATTGTTGAACTTTCTTTAACTTGTTCAGGAGAAAATGCTGACCTTATAACTGATTTTTTTTTTTTTTTTTTTTTTTTTTTGTTAATAAGAGATTAAGAAAATGAAGATTGGAACCTGACAACAAGAACAAGCCAGGCTTATATCTGGACTCACCCAGATATAAAATTAGGATATAAAAGCCAATACTAATTTCCTAGTCAATAGAAGGATAAACGAAAAACGAAAAGAAAACCCAACTTGCAAAACCCATACTTGCCACTCAGATCAGATATCATCATAACATCAATGAGAGCCCTGCCATCTCTATCACGGCTCCCGTCACCACCGCAGCCGCCTCAACCACCACCACCAAATTGATCTCCATCATTATTATTCATGTCCATGCAGTGAAGCCATTGCTACAACTGCCAGCTTTTGAAGATTCAACTTGACAACAGTATCCACAAACATCTTTGTATCCTCCCCAGTATTCCCTTCTGGTATATCCACTATATAAGACTCCAAAACAATTGTGTAAACCTTCCCTTCTTTGCTGAACTCATTAACAGATGTGACAGACCGATAATTATTTAGCCTATGCTCACCCCCAACCACCCTAAAGCTTAATATATGCTTCTCATCATCCAAAATCTCTAGCCTTTCGGTGCTCGTAGAAGCTGGTAGCCCAGAAACTACAGTAACCTCTCTAATGCTGCCTATACCACCAGTGCCTTTCATGTTGCAACTCTTGATGAAGTGCTTGTATTTTTGTGGGTTTTCAAAGCTGCGAACGAAAGGCCACACAGCTTGAGCTGGTGCTCCAATGAGTTGCGTTATTAGAGAAGTGCATGTGTTGGGTGCCGCCTCAAATTTGTGGTATGTGTCTATTAAAGGCTTCAGCTCTGCATATTCTTCTTGGGTCAGGCCTTGAGGTGGTGGGGATTGGCTAGGTTCCATGAAGGACGATGAGCACTTAGGGTATGCTTTGAGCAAATTCAACAAGCAAGAATATGGAGGCGATGGAGAAGAAGAGGAAAAGAAATGAAGAAAATTGGGTTCATTTCATTGAGGAAAAAAGATAAGATAGCTAGGTAAAGAGCAAATTAATAATGTGAACATGGGTAGGGATTATTTACATTTAATATTGAGTTTTTTGACAGGTATGCCCTTGTAATATTAATTTTTTTAACAGACATGTGAGTTCCTTACCTTGAAAATGTGTTTAACTTGTAATGTGAGAGAATTAAATAAGTGAATAAGATAACTATAATTGGGAAAGTGTGTGTGTTAAGCGTAATTGATAGTTAGGGAGTTATGAATATTAGATATTTTTGTGCTTATCTTTTGGGAACATGACAAAAGGCAATGCTAGAAGATGGACCTATTACCAAGAGCCATAAGGGAGTTGATTAGGCGGTGCTTTTTAATGGATTCTCTCTTTACTTTATTAAACATTTCTTGTTTTTTAATCCCTACATTTATAACATATAGTATGAGAATGCATTCGCATTCCTAATTATTACCCATTCTATGTCCGACCTTGCATGATTCTGCCTAACCCTACTCTTTTTTTTTTTCCTTTTTTATTTTGTATTTTGACCGACCCACTTGTCCTTAATTATATAAATTATCAATTAAGAATATATGTATACTAAGAATTTTTCTTATTTAAATATGATTTATTATAAATTTAAAATATAAAATATATGGTAGAATCTATTATTAAACATATACATCTCACGTATTTATATTTTGGGTTTATAATGAAACGAGTATAGATAAGAATTTTTTGTATCTTAACATTTATAGATTTCATTAACTCATAATACGTGTTAAATTAATTATTTTTTATATTTTTTAAGAAATGCAAAGAAAGAATTGAAATCCTGATATAATGAATATAAAATCTTAAATTTAAGTTTTAATTAAAATAAAATAAAACAATTGAGATTTTATTTAATAATTCTCGTTCCATAAAATTCATGTAAGTTGATTCCCACCGGGAGTGTTGGGCAATGAGACGGCTGTTAGTGATAGCATCCAATACAAGAAAGAAATAGGTGGGGGTAGAATGGTAAAAGGGGGAAAAAGACAAGATGGGTAAAGGATGGGAGTTGTCGCCATCGTTAAAAAGGGTAGATGGACATTCGTAGGTCATGTGACAAATCCAACAAACTATCGCGTGATTATAACCCCACTTTGCTGGATTTCCATTTCCCCCGCGCCTCAACTCCCTCACGCTCACATATTTTTGTTTTTTAATTTTCTTTCTATTCTTTTTCTTAGGCCTGTCTGTGCGTCAATTTTAACCTAATTTCATATTTAAATTAACAGTTTTGATTTGAAGCTCAAAGAGAACAAAATTGACTTTTAAAGTTTTCTCACTTCAGGTTTTGATGCTGCTGTGACCTCTTGTGAGTGTGGAATTGTGAAACAAGAAAGAGAATTCCAATAGATTAGTTTGGCAATATTTTCGATACTTAAATTAGTTATAGGAATTGAGATTAAATAATTAACTAAAAAGAATATTGTCTTAAATTGGTCCCTTTTATAGGTATTGAATGGGCGTCCTGTTACTACAAGGAGTGTGATAATAGAAAATTCTTAGATAAGGTGGGATGCTTATTTAATAGAGTTAATGTTGGACTAGTACTCTTATTCAATTAAGCAGACCTCATGGTGTCTAAATAATTTGT